>NW_022989900.1:677500-863478 GCF_902827175.1 Gymnodraco acuticeps | reverse complement strand
GATCATAAGATAACTTTATTGATCCCAAGTTGGAAACATTTGCGTTACTTCAGCATGTGTAACAGTTGTAAATATGCAGTGGTGTTTATTTGTAAATCATTTAGTATAATCACACAAATTCTGTGTTTTATATTTAATAATTCTGTGTTCTTTATTTATTGATTGTTCAAGTGTCTCTACTTTAGGCTATTTTTATTATATGTACAGCACTTTGGCTCGACCAAAAATCGTTTATAAATGTGCTATATAAATAAAACTTGATTTGATTTGATTTGATTTGAATACCTGACAAGGTCGGAGATTAAAAACTTGGATCGCAGGTTCCTCAACAGTGCATTACAAGACATCCATCAATATGTGTGTATACCTCCAGCATTAAACTGTCGTATTCTGCACATTTCTTATACTATCTACATACATCTTATATAAGAGTATAATACATATGTATAATATCAGTTCAAACAAGTGCTTCAACATAGTTAACATTGCTGGAGGTATACACAAAGTTTTTCATTCATTCCATAACTACACCGTTTGTGAATATGATATGTCAATAAACCTTAGAAAATCTTGAAATCTTGAAAGGGATGTGCAAAATAGTCATTATATACAGTCTTTAATTAACTATTAGTTGAGAATTACGAGTAATGAATATACTTTATAGGGATCCTATTAATATCTAATAATTTAAAAAAAGAAATGCAATAACATGCTTTAACCACTAGGTGTCCCTTTATATCAGCTGTGCACCTTTATGGTGTAAATACAGCCTATCTACCAATTGGATCAAATATAAAAGTCTGCCGAATTAGTGTTGATACTGCAAGGAGACGTATTGTGTGAAAAGAAATGTAAGATGTTGTTTATTTGCTGATATATTTATGATCCACGTCATGTTTTCAGTGTTGGCGGCAGTTCCTCATGTTTGTCTAGAAGTCTTCTCATCAGGGCTCTATAAATAGAGAACTACGGCAGATATGTAATATTTAATGCAGCCGAACCGTGTATTACAATGCTGTTATGTGATGACTTTCAAAGAGAAAAGCAAGCACACTCGGAATAAAGTATTATTATTATTTTTAAAAATGTTTTCGGTCTGTTTCCGGTATTTGTTAATGACGATGTGCTGTGAGATGTGAGACTGGAATTGCACAGGGGAAAATAACGTATCTTTAGATGCAGATTTTGTTAAACTAATATGTTTGCGCTGTGGACCAACACTATACTTGACGGGGAAGGGGGAAGCAATAAAGATAGCACCATTAAACAGTTACACAACATAACAGAAATAATATCGATAGCAGGTCGAAAAGTACCTCGCGGAGGTCGAAAAGTACCTTGCGGAAAATAAACTAATCTATGAATTTCAATCTAGCTTTAGAACATCCCACTCCGCTGACACATGCCTTCTTTATTTGAGCGACCACATCAAACAAGAGGTGGACGAGGGCAAGTACTGCGGCATGGTGATGCTGGACCTACAAAAGGCTTTCGACACTGTCAATCACCCCATTCTGATTGACAAGCTAAAAGCAATTGGTTTTGATAAACTATCGGTGAGCTGGATGCAATCCTACCTGGAGGGGAGAGAACAGATGGTGGAGGTAAACGGTACTCTGTCCCCCCCCTCCCAGTGAGCTGTGGTGTTCCACAAGGAAGCATATTAGGTCCGTTACTGTTCCTAATTTATGTAAATGACATGTCATCAGCATGTGACTGCAACTTGTTCCTGTTCGCGGACGACTCAGCCCTGCTGGTCTCTGACAGGAACAGGTTGCAGGTTGAAAAAACCCTCAGCTCCGAGCTCGGCAGAATCTGCACCTGGCTCGCCGATAATAAATTATCATTACACCTGGGTAAAACAGAGTCCATTCTCTTCGGTTCGAAACATAATCTCAGAAAATCCGACGACTTCTCAGTTGCAGTGGGCGATATTATTGTCACAAGTAAGAAGGAAATTACATACCTAGGATCTATTCTTGAGGCAAACCTCTCCTGTGATAAAATGGCATCCAATGTAATAAAAAAAGTCAATCAAAGAACTAGATTCCTATACCGGATCTCCTCTCTGGTAAACAAAAACACCCTGAAAACTCTGGCAGGAGCACTCATTCAAGGGTACTATGACTATGCTTGCACGTCATGGTACCATAGCACCTCCAAGGCGCTAAAAATAAAACTTCAAACATCGCAAAATAAACTGGTCAGACTACTGCTTGACCTTTCATCTAGAACCCACCTCACCTCTGCCCACTTTGACAACCTAGGATGGCTTAGAGTAGACGACAGAATACAGCTACTTGCAATGGGCCTGGTCTACAAGATCCACTACACCTCTATGGTACCCATGTACATGTCAAAATTCTTCCCAAAGGTCAAGGAATACCATGATCATAACACCAGAGGGAGCTCCACAAATCATGTGAAACCCAGATTTGGCACAAAAAAGGGGGAATACACGTTTCGCAATTATGCCACATCAAGGTGGAACGCTCTTCCCACAACTGTAAAGGAAAGTAAAACTATACTTACCTTCAAAACCTCTCTTAAAGAGCACCTTCGGGGGAGAGCATTGCAAAACTGGCCCCGGTAATGGTACAAATCTCAACCTGTCGTACAATGGACAGCTTCCCCCCCCCCCCCATCTATGTATATACTCGCATTTTAGACTCTGTTACTAACTGTATATCTGTAGACTTGGTATGTCTTAAATGTCCGGTTAGGATGTATTAGAACGAAATCTAAAATGAAAATTGTAAACAAGCAATCTGTATGTAAAAAAACCACCTGTATGTAAATTGTAAATAAGCCATCTGTATGTCAAATATGTCTTATATGTCTTAAATGACATGATGAATTGGAAATGGGGGACCCTGATGTAAACAAGACGAAAGTCTTTCTCTGGTCTGCATCCCCTTAACAATTGTATGTTTTGAGCTGTACTGTACTGTACCCAATATACAAGCTGTTAATACACTTTTCAATCAATCAATCAATCAGCGTCCCTAGCAACCACCTTGGTAACAATGAAAACGTTGTATCGACACCATTTCCTGAAGTAATCTTCGTAATAACTAGCAAACTAAAGATCATGTACATCCACTGCACACATAATCTGAAATAACAACTCATATTTCTCGCATCAAATTACATCAAAACGCATTTTAATGGCCAAACTAACTTTAAAATAGGCATTTTACACCGAGAATAAAACGAAGTTCGGCCATGTTTTTTTTTTCTGCAGGGAGAAATGTGAAGATCACGTGACATAGACGCCAGCCATTGGAATGAATGGTGAAAAAAAACGTAGGGATCTTACAATTTCAGAGGCGTTTTTGTAGAAATACTACGTCCTACGTTGTGGACCAACGTAGTTATTACACGGCAGGAGCTCCAACAAGCCGTTTAGGACAGAGAGTGAATACACATACTATACAGAGATGCTGTATGAGAAACCAATGTGATTTTGGAAAATTGCACAATTTAAATCTATTCTAGTAGACCTCAACAATGGAATTATGATCAGTAGAAATGACCATGACATGGGACCTTTAAGACTAGGCAATAACATTATACGCAGAAGTCATACAAATCAAAACTTTAATTTCAGAGCACCAACATTTCCCTGTTTTTTCTCTTTGTGTGTGTTTGTTTTTCTGGCTGTTTAACAGTCTGCAGGCTCGAAGGTCAGAGCAGACAGGCTTCAAATCTAAATCAATAACTTTAAACTTCCTTTATACACAAAAGCTTTGTTTAAAAAACAGCCACCACCTGCAGAGTCTGACAACAGATCATTACACGTTGTATATGAAGAATCATGGAGGTTAATAATGTTTTGTGCTAATATCCTAGTACACAAGGAAAAACAAGAATCAGAAAAGTGTATGAAGAGAAAATAGATTTTTTTTAAAAGCTGAAGGAAAAATGTCAGAACAAACATCCTTCACAGGGACATATCTGATGGGTTTTTTATTAAAGTGGATGTGTGTGTGTGTGTGTGTGTGTGTGTGTGTGTGTGTGTGTGTGGTGTGTGTGTGTGAGTGAGTGTGTGTGTCTGTGTCTGTGTGTGTGACCCACAGGTCAACAAATACTGTACCTAATCCTGTAATATGATTTTCAGTGTGTGTGTGTGTGTGTGTGTGTGTGTGTGTGTGTGTGTGTCTTTGTGACACATTAGGACAACGATACAACACAGAGGATATTTTACCAGCCTCTTCATCTATAAAGCAGCCCCACAATATGTTAATTGTTCATTCCTGATTTGTTATAACATCATATTTAATAAATAAAACAACAGTTTGAGTCCAGAAATTAACAATAACTTAAACTGCTATAATATACAAATAATTCTCTATTATGTTCATTTTTTGGTTAATATTTGTGACATATCTGTGACATGTCTCCATGCTTTAATGTTCAAAAAGGTATTACTCTCAGACTGCCTTTGCTGCAGCACCTCCTTTCACCCTCTGTCTGAAACCAGAGCCCAGTCTGCTCTGACTGGTTAACTGGCCGGCTCTGTTGTCATTGGTCAACTGCTTAGAGATGTTCCGTCCCTTAGCCTATCACGTACAATGTGATGGGGTGCTAGCCAATAGATTACATCACATCAAATTATAGAAGCGAGAGTGTTACATAATGATGTCACTATGTTACAGAAGTAAACAATAGAGTCCAATGGAGGTGTTTCAGGCAGGGGGGGGAACACAGGGATTTGAGCCTTTGCAGCCATTTACATGCACACAAACCTATAGAACACACTACAGGGAAGGGAAAACCCAAACAAGCAGAATAGAGCCACATTAAAAAAAAGTTTCTTCTGATCTCATGAATATATCAGCCTACTTATTTTTGTTTTGCCTTTCATCTGCACTGTGCATCTGTTGTTGTCAGCCGGAAATGTGCCCGCTTTGGGACAGATAAAGAATTCCTGTTTCTGAAGCTATTTTTATGCGTTTTGGCATTTCATTCACACCCAAACACGATTCAGGTCAAATAAAACCTTTGTGAATTTGCAGCCACTGAGAAGATTTTCAGTAACGTCATTTCAAAATGTGTTAACAGGAACACTGGGGGAGTCTGAAGGAGTGTTTTTGGCTTGTAATGTCAGAATGTGGCTGGTTATCTCCTTTGTGAGATTAATAAGCAGTTGCAATGACCTACTAATGTTTGTGTGTGTGTGTGTGTGTGTGTGTGTGTGTGTGTGTGTGTGTGTGTGTGTGTGTGTGACACAGCCATTTGTTTTGGCAGTGGTTCTATTGTGTTTTCGATTAAACAATGAGGATTTTTTTTCAAACTGTGCTTGTGTTGAGTCTGACCGGATGTTTGTGTCAGCACACAGTTTGACATTTACGGAGCGTCCACACTACAGCTTCAAAAAAAGCTTGGAGCTGGGCGTGTCTGAAGCTTGGGGATGTTATTCAAGCATCGCGACCAACAACCAATCACATGAATCTCCCGCCCCCGACATACAAAGCAAAAACCCCCGGGGATTTTATGGGAGCAATATATATATAAACTCCCCAAACAGGCGAAAACCTACCAGTTTCACCCACTGTCTCTGCCACCTCCCTCCATGCCTGGTTCCTCCGGTTTGTATCCCGGTAGGTGAAGAGGGTCTGGTCATACAAAACCGGGTGATTTGCTACGGCGATAATTAGTTTCTCCTCCATCTTTTTTTGAAATATAGAAATGAACGGCGGGATATCTCTCCCAGCTTAGACGCGGTTTGATTGGCTACGGCTTGAGCTGTCAGATGTCGACGCTGTAGTGTGGACGGGCCGTTAAAGGGACTTTGGTATTAAACATCTCTCCAAAACATATTTTTCAGCAGTTTGTTGGTGTTTTGTTTTAACCTTAGTCCTCAAACGTATACCAGTATCAGCCCCTGAGGCAGCTGACCTTTAACCCTGACACACACACACACACACACACACACACACACACCACACACACACACACACACACACACACACACACACACCAACACACACACAACACACACACACATACCATGTATACATCACTTCAGGGGACATTACATTGACTTACATGCATTTCCTGGAGACTTATCCTAACCTTAACCAAAACCAACACATGCCTAACCCTAACCCTTACCCTTAACCTTACCCTTACCCTAACAAAAAACAATATCTGGATGGTCCGGAGGAGCGCAGGCCCCGCCTCTTCTACCTGCTCCCCAAGATCCACAAGCCTGTGGAGACGTGGACGGTCCCCCCTCTGTGGTTCCGGTCGGTCGCCCCATCATCAGCGACTGTGGTTCAGAATCCTACAACATAACAGAATATATAGATCATTTTATTAATCCCCTTTCAAAACTCCATCCCAGTTACCTTCGAGACACCTACGATTTTGTTAACAAAATTAAAAACCTCACAGTACCCAGCAATACCCTCATCTTTTCAATAGATATATAGTTTCACTGTACACCAATATTGAAACCCCACTTGGCCTCGCCGTCATCCAGCACTCTTTCAATAAAAACCCAGACCCATCCAGACCCGACAGTCAAATCATTCAGTTGCTCCACCTCACACTCACCCGAAATGACTTCATTTTCAACAATAACCACTACCTCCAGCTGTGTGGCTGTGCGATGGGCCGGAAATATGCTCCAGCCTATGCAGACATTTACCTGGCCCATTGGGAGGAAACGGTCTTCACTAAACTCCCCCTCAAACCCCTGCTGTACTTCCGGTACTTGGATGACATCTTCGGCCTCTGGCACCACACTGAACAGGACTTCCTCACATTCTCAGACATCCTCAACACACATCACCCTAAAATAAAACTCAAACATCAGTTAAATACACATACCGTAGAGTTCCTCGACACTGGGGTCTTCTTCCGCACCTTCGACCTTCGCAAGACACTCACCACCAGGGTCTTCTACAAAGATACAGATCGTCACGCACTCCTCCATAAAACCAGCTATCACCCTGGGCACACGTACAGAGGTCTGATTAAATCCCAGCTGATCCGTTTCCACAGGATATGCACCCTCGCGGAGGATGTGGAGGAGGCTACCAGAATTCTCTTTAGTGCGCTGAGACCTAGGGGCTATTCGAGGCACTTCCTTAGAAGCATCAAGGCGGAGGTCAGCCGCACCTTCATAGACAGGTATAAAGACATCTCCGCCCGGCCGTCCGGCCCCACCCTCGTCCCCCTCATCACAACCTATTCAGGGGGTCTGAGCAACCTCTTGGGTAAACTTAGGGCCAATTTTGAGGGGGCTAGGGGGGACTGTGACGTGCTGCGGCCGTGCCGGCTGATCTCCGCCTACCGGAGGAACAAGAATCTCCAGGACCTTCTGGTCCACACAAATCTCAACAAAAGCGCCAAAACTAGGGAGGCGCCTCGGATTTCTGAGGTTGATTTCATTCGCCTCCCCCCTTCTCTCGAGAGGGGAGTAATGTTCGGCATGTCTTGACACCTAACACAAAAACGCTATTTATGCAATTAGGTGCAAGGCCTGCCACATACTCTATGTGGGGGAAACGCGCAATGAGATCAGCCTCAGAATAAAACAACACCGATACAGAATCAGAGACGGGGACGGCACGAGCGTTTTATACAACCATTTTAAACTCCATGGTCTCCAGAACGTGCAGTCTATGGGCCTGGAGAGCAGCAGCGGCTGGAGCATGGGTCAGAGGCGAGCGGCGGAGCGGAGGTGGATCCATCGCCTGGGCACCATTGACCCGGGCGGATTAAACGAAAAGTACAACTGATGAGTCCGCCTCCCACCACTCAAACATGTTTTAATAACCTCAACAATCTGTATGATCTCCTCTCCCCCCAGTTTCTCTCCCCTGCAGATCGGTGATTTTAATCTCCTTCTCTACGGGTGTGTCTGCCTGTTTGAATCCACCCTTCACGTCTTTTATTAAAGCACTTATATTTATTAATTATTTATAGAGATTTTTAGATCCTCCTCATCTGGACTTTTTTTACTGGTGTGCTCCATTTTTAACGCATGTTTTTAGCACTATCTTATTTATCTTAATGGTGTTCATATTTATGTTTTTATTACTTATTACATGTTTTATTCCTTTAATGTATATATATATATATATGCATGTTTTCACCTTATGATCATAATCAAAGCCACATGAGGAGCGATCCCTTTATTTATTTTTTTTGTTTATTTTATTACCTGGAGGCCAGAAAACCACCCGCAGAGAGAAACTCTTCACCGACCTGCCACCTTTTTATTAAAATAAACAGAGCAAAAAACACCTGTCCTTTGGAATCTTTTAAACTTACCTGAACTTGATCTTAGTGGTTTTTATTTTCCAGTGACATCTAGTTCATTTTATACGATTTTACTAACCCGGTTTGCCCCCCTTTTATTATTGCACTTTTGTTTTAATACTTGCACTTTCACTTTTAAATGTATTTAATGTATGGTTTTAACTAACAGAACTGGAATCACTCTTAAGTTAACCATTTTAGATCCCCTTCTCATTTAAGGTATTTTACTGATTCCATTGGGACGAGCTCCATACACGCACACAACACCTGCACACATTCTCACACACACACACACACACACACACACACACACACACACACACACACACACACACACACACACACACACACACACACACACACACACACACACACACACACACACACACACACACACACACACACACACACACACACACACACACACACACACACATTCTCTCTCTCACACACACACACACACACACACACACACACACACACACACACACACACACACACACACCACACACACACACACACACACACACACACACACACACACACACACACACACACACACACACACACACACACACACACACACACACACACACACACACACACCCCCCTCCAGTGATCCTGGGTTGGGGATGTTGTGACTCGACAGATATGTTAGGTTTAGTTATGTTTTTACTCTAGTTTTGTGTTTTGATCTTGTCACAGCCTGTTTTTATTTTGAAAGTAATCTTTCCTGTCATTCCAGATCCCACAGTTCCTGCCTTTGTGTGTTTCCCGCCCGTGAGATTGCTTGGCCCTGCCCTGATTGTTTTCACCTGTGCCCATCCCCCTCACCTATATATAGCCCTGGTGTTTCTTTGTTCCTTTGTCAGTTCGTTATGTTTCATGTCGTGAGCACCTAGGCCTTTTGACTCCTGATACCTACCTTGAGATTTAGACCTTTTGCCAAGTGAGTTTTTGTGTTGCTGTACAAGTTAGTTTTGGCTGTTTAACTACTTTCTATTTTTTGAAAGTACGATTTAGTTTTTTTTATTAAAGAACATTCTATTTTTGGACAACTGTCTCCGAGTCCTGCTTTTGGGTCCTGCGTCCTGTGTCTCGGTTCATAACAGTACGAACTGACCAAAATATGGACCCAGCGGATTCAGAGACAGTGAAGATAGCTCTGCGAGCTCAAGGAACGAGACTACACCAGCATGAGGAGCAGCTGGGCGCCATCAACCTGGGGGTGAGGGACCTGACCGGCCGTCAGGAAAATGTTCAAGCCTCCGTCAATACTCAGGTGAATCACCTTGCCGAACAGCTGCACCGTGTCCTCGCTCACCTGGAAGCTGGTTCATCCCCTCAGCCTCCTGCTGTTGCTCACTCACCAATTGCTCCAGCTGACCATGTGCCACTCCATGCTCCACCGCCTCATCTGGCATCTCCAGAGCAATTCTCCGGAGATTCCGGTGACTGTCGCCCTTTCATTGTTCATTGTGATCTCCATTATAAATATAACCCTGCTGCATTCCCCACTGATCACTCTAAAGTGGCCTTCATGGTGAGCCACTTAACGGGGAGAGCAGCGGCCTGGGCTACGTCCGAATGGGCGAGAGATTCACCTACTTGTAATTCTCTGGATGTATTTACAGACACTCTCACCAAGGTGTTTAATCGCACAGCTCCTGGAAGGGAGGCAGCCAGAGCACTGATGCAGATTAAGCAGAGCCAGCGCAGAGTATCGGACTATGCCATTGAGTTCAGGACCCTTGCAGCAGATAGTGGCTGGAATTCTTCAGCACTGCTCGACGCCTTTTTGTCTGGTCTTTCGGATTCCATTAAAGACCAGTTAATACCTTTGGATCTTCCAGAAGACTTGGATTCTGTCATTGCACTGGCAGTTCGAATAGACAATAGACTGGCCGAAAGACAAAAAGAAAGGTTCAAGAATGTGGCACGTCTGCCTCGACACCAAGGGGACACACCAAGCCATCGTCCCGCCTGGAGACCTCCTGCCGATACTCCTCCTGAGAGAAGAGTGCTCCCTAGTGTCTCAGAGGAGCCCATGCAGTTGGGTCGGGCAAAGTTGACTCCGGAGGAACGTCTTCGGCGCATTCAGGAGGGTAGGTGTTTTTACTGTGTGGAGCAGGGGCACCTCCTGGCTTCTTGTACAGCAAAAGATCGGGCTCATCAGGGACGAGGAGGACCCTGGTGAGCCGACTGTCATCTGGATTCCCTCCTCGTACGTTGACACAGGTACAAGTAAAAGTAGACAGACAAGTTTTAACTCAGGGGGTTCTCATAGACTCTGGTGCAGATGAAAGTTGAATGGATTGGGGGTTGGCCAAGAAGTGGAACTGTGTGGTAATTCCTTTGAAGCAACCGTTAAGGGCCTCTGCTCTGGATGGTCGGTTATTGTTTACCGTTACCCATTGTACTATGCCCATTGAAATAACCGTAAATGCAACACATACTGAACACATGACTTTCCATTTATTTGACTCTGCTCAGCATCCACTTATTCTTGGTTAGTCAAGCACAACCCACACATAGACTGGAGATCTGGGAGAGTTAAGGGATGGGGAGAGGACTGCAAGCATTTCTGTTTGAGAGACAATAAGACTGGTGACAACACTCCCCATGCTAGAAGGATTGAGACCCAAGCTGTTGTTCAGATTGCATGTACAGAAATGACTGAGGCCATCCAAGTACAGGAGCAAGATTTCCCTGACAAGTCCAAGGTGCCCAGTTGCTATTGGGATCTAAAGGAGGTTTTTAGTAAAGCCCGAGCCACTGCCCTGCCACCACATAGGCTTAATGACTGTGCTATAAACTTGGTACCTGGCTCCCCCATTCCCAAGGGTCGCCTCTACTTTCTTTCCAGACCTGAAAGGGAGGCCATGAACAATTATATTGAGACCTCCTTGCAGGCCGGACTCATTCGCCCTTCCTCGTCACCGGCGGGAGCGGGCTTCTTTTTCGTAGACAAAAAGGATGGATCACTCCGGCCCTGTATAGACTACAGCCCTCTGAACGAAATCACCATCAAAAACAGGTACCCTCTCCCACTCATCTCCTCCGCCTTTGAACTTTTGCAAGACGCCAACATTTTCACCAAACTGGATTTAAGGAATGCTTATCATTTGGTGAGAATCGGGGAGGGGGACGAATGGAAGACTGGATTTAACACACCTAGTGGACACTATGAGTACCTAGTGATGCCTTTTGGCTTGACAAACGCACCAGCAGTGTTGCAGGCCCTCATAAATGAGGTGTAGTGGGACTTCCTGAATAAGTTTGTGTTTGTATATCTTGATGACATTTTGATTTTTTCTCCTGACAACATAACCCACCAGCAGCATGTCCATCAAGTCCTCGACCGCCTGCTACAGAACCAACTTTATGTTAAAGCAGAGAAGTGCGAGTTCCATGTCCAAACCACATCGTTCCTGGGTTTCATCATTGCCCCCGGTCAAATAAAGATGGACCCTGCCAAGGTCAGTGCCGTGGCCGAGTGGCAAGTTCCTGTCAACAGGAAAAAACTACAGCAGTTTCCGGGGTTTGCAAATTTTTATAGACGTTTCATCAGAAATTTCAGTTCTATTGCTTCCTCGCTACATGTACTTACCTCTCCTCATGTCCCTTTTGAATGGAACTCCAAAGCTGCTAACGCTTTTCAAGGCCTAAAGGAGATGTTCACCTCTGCTCCCATCCTCACCATCCCAGATCCACTTCGACAGTGTGGGGGCAGTTCTCTCTCAGCGGGCTGCAAAGGATAATAAGCTGCATCCCTGCGCTTATCTCTCCCGTAAGTTGTCCCCAGCGGAAAGGAACTACGACGTGGGCAATCGTGAACTACTGGCAGTGAAACAAGCCTTGGAGGAGTGGAGACATTGGCTAGAGGGGGCCGCTCAGCCGTTCCTGGTATAGACAGACCATAAGAACCTCGAATACATAAAAAAGGCTAAGAGACTGAATTCACGCCAGGCTAGATGGACACTTTTTTTCAGTCGTTTTGATTTTACCTTGTCATTTACACCCGGCTCCCAGAACACCAAGCCAGATGCCTTGTCCCGTCTGTTTGACCCTGAGCCTGCTGCCAAGGAACCAGAACCCATCCTACCACTGAACCGTGTGGTAGGAGCGGTAACTTGGCAGATAGAAAAAGAGGTGCAGCAAGCAAATGTTGAGAGCCCAGCACCTAGTGAGTGTCCGCCTAATAGGCTGTTTGTTACAGTGCCCTTAAGCTCCGAGATCATTCACTGGGCTCACACGTCCTTGCTCACTTGTCATCCTGGGGTTAGAGGAACCATGTTCGCACTTAAGCAGCGTTTCTGGTGGCCGTCTATGGCTAAAGATGTTGGTGAATATGTGAATGCCTGTCCTGTTTGTGCTCGCAGCAAAACTTCTTCCAGGTCTCGGGCCGGGTTGCTGCAGCCGTTGCCCATTCCTCAACGGCCCTGGTCTGACATATCCATGGACTTTGTTACTGGACTCCCGGTGTCTCAAGGTAATACCACTGTGCTAACAGTGGTAGATCGTTTTTCTAAAATGACTCATTTCATTCCATTGACCAAGCTACCCTTGGCCAAGGAAACGGCAGAAATTATGATGGTCAGTGTGTTCCGGATACATGGATATTGTGTCAGACCGGGGCCCACAGTTTGTTTCCAAGTTCTGGAAAGAGTTCTGCAGTCTCATTGGAGCCACCGCTAGCCTCTCCTCTGGGTATCACCCCCAGTCCAACGGACAAACGGAGAGATTAAATCAAGTGTTGGAGACATGTCTGAGGTGCTTGGTGGCTCAGAATCCCTCATCGTGGAGCAAGCATCTAACCTGGGTGGAATATGCCCACAATTCTCTTCCCACCTCTGCCACAGGTCTGACTCCCTTCCAGTGCGTCTTTGGCTACCAACCACCCGTGTTTGCTGAGACTGAAAAGGAGGTCTTGGTCCCTTCTGCACATGCCCTGGTCAGACGTTGCCACCGCATCTGGGCGGCTGCCCGTCGAACCCTTCTAAGGAGTTCTTCTTCAATGAAAAGGGGGGCTGACCGACACCGCCGGCCAGCTCCAGTGTACCAGCCTGGACAGAAGGTGTGGTTGGCCACGAAAGATCTACCCCTCCATGTCGCTTCAAGAAAATTAGCTCCCAGGTTTGTTGGTCCCTTTCCAATAACGAAGATTGTGAACCCTGTGTCTGTGCGCCTGCGACTCCCCAGGTCCCTGCGGGTCCACCCGACAATCCACATTGGGAAGATCAAGCCGGTCAAGGAAAGCAGTTTGGTGCCCGCAACTAAACCTCCGCCACCCCCCAGAATTGTTGATGGTGGCCTTGTTTATACGGTCACGAAACTGCAGGCAGTCCGGAGAAGGGGACATGGCAGGCAGTTCCTCGTTGACTGGAAAGGCTATGGAGCAGAGGATAGGATGTGGATCCCTTCTCGCTACGTTGTGGATCAGGAGTTGATCAGGGATTTCTACAGGCAACATCCTAATCTGCCTGGGCCGTCAGGAGACGTCCCTAGAGGGAGGGGTAATGTTGTGACTCGACAGATATGTTAGGTTTAGTTATGTTTTTACTCTAGTTTTGTGTTTTGATCTTGTCACTTCCTGTTTTTATTTTGAAAGTAATCTTTCCTGTCATTCCAGATCCCACATTTCCTGCCTTTGTGTGTTTCCCGCCTGTGAGATTGCTTGGCCCTGCCCTGATTGTTTTCACCTGTGCCCATCCCCCTCACCTATATATAGCCCTGGTGTTTCTTTGTTCCTTTGTCAGTTCGTTATGTTTCATGTCGTAAGCACCTAGGCCTTTTGACTCCTGATACTTACCTTGAGATTTAGACCTTTTGCCAAGTGAGTTTTTGTGTTGCTGTACAAGTTAGTTTTGGCTGTTTAACTACTTTCTATTTTTTGAAAGTACGATTTAGTTTTTCTTATTAAAGAACATTCTATTTTTGGACAACTGTCTCCGAGTCCTGCTTTTGGGTCCTGTGTCTCGGTTCATAACAGGGGAGATCTGCTTTTTAACATACTCTGCCGCCGTTCCGTGGTCCAGCCCCGTCCTGCACTTTTTAACCAGTCTTTTAAAACGGTCTTGTCCTCACAGAGCTTTTATAACGCTTTTAAAAGGGGTTTTATTAGGTCTTAATAGGGCTATGTTTATGGAGGTTTTTAATGTTTTTTTTAAACGCCTATTTACCGAGAGCCAGTGCACCACGCAGGGCTTCTCCGGAGCCCTACGCTCTTCCTCAACCTAATCCTAAACCTAACCAAGTCTTCACCCTAAAATTAATGATTCCCCTCATGGGGACCTCCAATTTGTCCCCATAAGGGAGGCGAGTCCCCACACGTGACTGTGTAAACAGATTTATGTCCCCACAAGTATAGTAATGCTAGGCCACACACACTTATTGTGCTTATGTCCCCCACACCTTCCAGACAAAACTATTTACTCTAAGTTACGGGAACCTCTCACTTTCTCAAGCTGTATGATACAATGTATCATATCTTCTCACAGGTGAGAGCTCTGTGCCCCTGGAGAAAGAAAAACCTCTCACTTTCTCGCAGTAAATGCCCCTCCATTACTGTCTCTCATGCAGTTATTATATTTGTGCCTTGCTCACATTTGACTCATTGACACAATGAGTAGGCGACCGATTAGGCGATTTTCTGTCAGAGGCTCTAGACAAATGTTTTGAACCAGATGAAGAGGAGATTGAACCAGACATAGAGAACGATGTCTCAGAAATGGAAGACAACAATGATCCAGACTATGAGCCTGACCAACAGACCAGGAAGAGGCCCCTGAGGGAGAGACCCCTGACGGAGAGGAGCCCTGAATATTTATTTTTCTCTAAATGTTCATTGAGGAAAACAGTATCAGTGTCTTTTATATTCATCACAGTGAATGCTGAACTTGACACACACACACACTTTCTCGAGATGTTTTTCAGCTTGGCTTTTTTAGAGATGTGATATTGCCACAGTATCGACATTCACGAGTTGAATTTCAGTTTTTTCTTTTCATGCTATAATATAACATCCTTGGCAGCATTTAAGCTGCAAAGTGCATCCATCACAAAAGAGACATCTTTAAAATAGGTAATATTATGAATTTGTATACCATTACATTTTGAGTAATTGCAAAACCTTTTCAACTAATTGTATGTATGGTCAAGGCCTGCAAACACCAACGTGTACATGCATACAATAATCAATTCAATCAAATATTTCATATATATTCAGCCTTCAGATTCTGTGACATCATTAAAATATTTGAGTCTTTCTTCACATCTTATCCTTGAGGTCATGTCATGTTGCCGGATAATTACAAAAGATCAGTAAAAAAAGTTTTTTTGCAGACTGTAACACTAACTTTTCTGCTCAAACTCTCCCACCATAGAAGAAGAAGATCTTTTCCCATTCTGCGCTGCAGTGTGAATGTAATGGCAATTTTAGTCGTTCAATGTCCTATATTCCGGTTGTCATTATTTCACATGTGAGGCTGAGAGTGATCAAACGCAGACACATAACAGATTAATTTGCCAGTCGTTGGAAGTGGTTTAGTTTGCTGTTTATTGAAGATCATACAATACCAATGTTGTGGTGAGTTGATGAATGAGTTGTCTGTGAGCATCTGCCGGGTCTGCTGGAATCGGTATGCTCTTCTTCTCCCTGTGTCCTGTCCCTTTCTGGTCACCTAAGACCCTATTTATACACCCTGTGCAGCTAACCCCCGCCAGCAAGTGGTCAAAAATAATATGGCTATATATATAAACTAAATAAACTGACATGCCAACAACACAGAAAAATGGCTCCTACAGTGAACATTAAACAAATGACACCCATGCCCATTTCACACCAACGCGGTTCCAGGGCCAGTTCAGAGCTAGAGCCTGAAAAGCACCGTTTTCTCCTGTTCACACCGCAGCGGAGCCGCCTCTAAGTTCCGAAAACCGGTCCTTTTCAAGCACCAAAAAATTGTCGGTCTAGAAGCAAGAACCGCATACGTCACGCTTACGTCGGAGGCGGGGGTGGTTATTGCTCAACCTGAGCTATAACAGTTTATGGCGAGTACGGCAAATGAAAGTTGTAACAAGCAGTAGCGCTGACCAAAGTGACTAGAACGCAACCACATACAAAAAACACACTTTATAAAGTCAGGCAACACTAACATGCAGGCATCGTGTGATTCTGTTTATGTGTGCCTTACTTTGACCATCCGTTCGCTGTTGATCATTGTGGAGAGCAGGCAGACGTGTTGTTTTGTATTATAGCAGCTATCGGATGGAATCAATACATGGGCTGCACAGGTTGTCATGTCCGACTATCACAAGTAGAATCATAATGAAAAATACGCCGGTAAAATGTGCCGGCTTATGCCACAATAGGATAGCAACAAGTAGTCAAGATAGTCAGTTTAGCTGTGGTTGCTATGCTAACATCACCCATTTTATAGCAGAGAAACTTTCATAACAGCGTTGTGATGCCAAACAGCGAGCAGCACTGCAGCGGTCGGTAAATACCGCTGAAATACATGAATAAACAATGAACCACGGCACTCTGGAGAAAAGTACAAGGGTTGAGAAGTAGTTATTTAATTTAATCTGGCTTCGTAGGATTAAAAGCAACACGATCATCGACCCAACGCCGTTGGGGAGAAATTCAGCGACGTAAACGGTGACGTCATGACGCAGCAGCGGCAGCACCAGTCGGGCTCTGGGCGGTGTGAACAAAACGGAGACTGAAAAGAAAAACCGGTTCAGAACCAGAAAAGCTCTAGCACGGCGCTAGAACGGGAACCGCGTTGGTGTGAAAGGGGCACCAGTGATGTGTGAACAGAATAATGATATGAATGATGATTACAACACTAAAAGACGCTCCAGTTGTACTTAAGATATCACTCCTCCTCACAGCTTTATACTAAAACACAAGCAGCATACCAATTTATAAAATATGCTTTGGATGTTTTAAAGTGTGTTTGTATGAGGTACCTCAGTATATAACCCTCTGTAAATACAGTTTGTAGAAACAGACATGAGGCAGTGGCTCAGTCTGTAAGAACTTGGTCTTTGAACCGAAGGGTCGCCGGTTCACGTTCTGATGGTTCCGATCCGACCAAAGACGGAGTGTGGACTGTTACCTGGAGAGGTGCCAATTCACTTATTCACTGTTGAGGTGACCTTGAGCAAGGCACCTAACCCCCAACTGATCTGGTGGGTGTGTGGTGCAGTGGGTTGAGCAGGTTCAAACCCCACTGAAGTCAGCATGTCGTTGTGTCCCTGAGACACTTCACCCCAAATTGCTCCTGTGGGGATTCCCCACAGTATTGAGTATGTAAGTCGCTTTGGATAAAACCGTCTAACAAGTGACATGTAATGTAATCTGGGCACCGGTTAACTGGTTGCTCCTTCACTCTCCCTCGGCTATCCTGCATCTGGTTCTGTGTGCTCAAGTATATCAACCAATGTGGGTAATGTGAGGGAAAAAAGTTATTTCCCAATTTGGGATTGATAAAGTATATCTTCTTCTACTAGCCGTGGATGTAGAAAGAGAACTGGATACAGCGTTAAAGGCGGGAACCTGTTAATTCATATGAAAGTTGCTCAGTGGTGCATGGTGCCAAAATGGCCTGTCTTTTAATGGCAAAAATACCTGAATCTTCCAGGGATCTGAGCCTATAGAGAATGAGCACGACCGGTCTCGACTCAAATAACCGGAGAGGGAAAACAACTTAAAAAGAGTCTCTTTCCCAATGTTAGTCAATGGAAAATTATGTTTTTGGGCCCAATGACGTCACGGATCGCCATGGTGGTTGTAGAACCGCCGTTTGGCCACAGCAAAAAAAATGGTCTTCAATGCCTGGTGCACTTCCTTGAGGCTCAAATAAAGGGTACTAGCTTTGTTCCTTATCAGAAAGTGCAGCCAGACAGCAAGGTAAGGAGGTAGACATATTTAGTTCAGTTTATTTTATTTAAAATGGACAGTATCAGTGTATATATGCAAAACTCATAATTCATATGAGTAATGCATGGTTGCATAAATAATATTACTTTGATTTTATGACACACAAACTGAGGGAAGATCAAAAATAAATAGTGAAGTAACTATTCATTTCAGTTTATCTTATACTACTAACTGAATCAAATGAGGGTGAGTCATTTACATACAATAGTCAAATAAAATCATGAACCTGCCTCGGAAAACACACAGCTGAGACAATAATTGGAAAATGATCAAGTAAAAAACACTATAAGCTGGTGTATAACTGCACTTTGTTTCCCTCTCTGCAGACGATTAACAACATAAATCTGCACGTGGAGGAAAATGACTCCAATAAGAAACGGCTGTGACATTAACAGCAAGGAAATGTGATCATTGCCGTCTCTGCAAAGGGATAAACGTGTTTCTGTACTGTAAGTGCACAATACTTTTTTTATCTTTTGAAAACAGCTCTTTCAATGTGTTTTATAAGAAAAGTAGAGACAGCAGCTCCTCTGCCAGTGCCATTTCCATAAAGGAGATGCATGTATCCACACCGTTATTTGATCCACTCCAACAGTCAATATATTTTTCCTTGGGCTGTGGGACATACTTCCGTCAAGTTTCATGAAGATCAGGGGCCTCATTTATAACGCCTTGCGTAGGATTTATGTGGGAAGGTTGCTTACGCAAAGCAAAAAAATAGGTACAGACATTTTCAGATTCACAAAACGTTGCGTATCGGCGAGGGAAGTGCGTACGGCACTTCCTACGCCTGTTTCCCTTTAGAAATCCCAATCAACTCGAAATGCGGCGCAGCTATTGCGGGCTTCCCGTCACACCCATATTTGCCCATAAATAGTCATTGATACGCCCATAATGAATATTCATCAAACCGATTTCAGGCAAAAATGAACATGGCAAAGACAGAAAAAAGAGGCAAGAAGAGAAACTTCAATAACTGTGAAGTTGAAATCCTCGTCGGAGAAGTAGAGACAAGGCAAAACATTTTGTTTGGTGGCCATAGTATTGGCGTAACGAATGCCAAAAAGACAACAGAGTGGCTGTGCGCAGCGGCTCCACTGCACCATGTGTGTCTCAACGCCACCGCAACAACTCTACCCACCTATCATGCTATATTTGAATAATATATTGTAGGGCCATACCTATTGTGAGGGAATAATTCTTCCTTACTCCTAAGATATTTAACCTTATTGCCTGTTGACGTTTACGACCAAACCCTGGCTCTGTTATCTCTCTTAAGGAATGGGAGGCTCCAGCTATCTTGATAAACCAGTTCAACTCTCGGTCACTAAATGGTTTACAGCTGTGGGAACGCTGGCTTTCTAAGCTCCACAGATGTTTACGCCTCCCTCAATATGCTCATTAACTCTCTGTAAACTAGTTAAAAGGTCTATCGAGAGATAGGCTGATCAGAATTGACATGACAACCCACCCGTGCAGTCAGAACCTTTTGCTGCTGTGACTTGTGATATGAATTCTCCGGCCGTATCCTTGCAATAAACTATCATTGTTTGACATCAAAGCTCCAACTCTCCTCGTGTCTCTCTGAGTCCTGACTCTCCATTGCTGCAGAAGTTTCCCTTACATTACATTACATTACATTGCATTTAGCTGACGCTTTTGTCCAAAGCGACTTACAATAAGTACATTCGACCAGGAAGACACAACCTTGAAGAAAATAGAATCATATAAGTATATCAGGTTTCATAGAGCCAAACATTTCAAGTGCTACTCAACTGGCTTTAGGTAATCCAGTCCTTTATTGGTATAAAAGTGCTTCGTTAATCGTTCTAACGCTCGAAGTGGAGTCGAAAGAGATGAGTTTTCAGTTTGCGCCGGAAGATATGCAAGCTATCTGCCGTCCTGATGTCAATGGGGAGCTCATTCCACCATCTTGGAGCCAGGATAGCAAACCCACGTGTTTTCGCCGATGGGAACTTGGGTCCCCCTCGCAGCGAGGGCGCAACGAGTCGTTTGGCTGATGCAGAGCGTAGTGCACGCGCTGGGGTGTACGGTTTAACCATGTCCTGGATGTAGGAAGGGCCAGATCCATTCGCAGCACGGTAAGGAAGTACCAGTGTCTTGAAGTGGATTCTAGCAGTTACCGGAAGCCAGTGAAGGGAGCGGAGGAGCGGAGTGGTGTGGGAAAATTTAGGAAGGTTGAAAACCAGACGAGCCGCTGCATTCTGGATGAGCTGCAGAGGTCGGATGGCACATGCAGGTAGACCAGCCAGGAGGGAGTTGCAGTAGTCTAGGCGTGAGATGACGAGAGCCTGGACCAGAACCTGAGTCGCTTTCTGAGTCAGCTGGGGACGTATCTTCCTGATGTTGTAAAGCGTGTATCTGCAGCAGCGGGTTGTAGCAGCAATGTTTGCAGTGAAGGACAGGTTGTTATCTAGGGTCACACCCAGATTCCTTGCAGTCTGAGTCGGGGAAACAACTGAGGTGCCGATGTTGATTGTCAGGTCAAGAGTTGGACAATCTTTTCCCGGGAGGAAGAGCAGCTCAGTCTTGTCAAGGTTGAGCTTGAGGTGGTGAGCAGACATCCACTGAGAGATGTCAGCTAGACAAGCAGAGATGCGTGCGACGACCTGGGTCTCTGAGCGGGGAAAGGACAGAATTAATTGGGTGTCGTCAGCGTAGCAGTGGTAAGAAAAACCATGCGGGCTAATGACTGATCCGAGCGAGTTTGTGTACAAGGAGAAGAGGAGGGGACCAAGAACAGAGCCCTGAGGGACCCCCGTAGTTAATTGACAAGGGTCGGACTCAGACCCTCTCCAAGTCACCCTGTAGGTACGGTCTTTCAGGTATGAGGTGAGGAGGGAAAGTGCAGAGCCAGAAACTCCAAGTTTTTGGAGAGTGCGGAGGAGGATCTGATGATTCACCGTGTCGAATGCAGCAGACAGGTCCAACAGGATGATGACAGAGGAGAGGGATGCAGTTTTGGCAGTGTGCAGTTCCTCCGTGACAGCAATGAGAGCAGTTTCTGTGGAGTGACCTGCCTTGAAACCAGACTGGTGCGGATCCAGAAGGTTGTTCTGATTGAGATAACAGGAGAGTTGTTTAAAGACAGCGCGTTCAAGTGATTTAGACAGGAACGGGAGGAGAGAGACAGGCCTGTAGTTTATAACATCAGACGGGTTGAGAGTGGGTTTCTTTAGGAGAGGGTTTACTCTTGCCTCCTTGAGACTGTTTGGAAAGTGACCAGAAGTTAGAGAAGTGTTGATGAAATGGGTGAGAAACGGTAGAATATCAGGAGCGATAGTCTGAAGGAGGTTTGAAGGGATAGGGTCCAGAGGACAGGTGGTAGGGCGGGCAGAGGTAATGAGGGTAAGAACCTCACTTGGAGAGAGAGGGGAAAAGGAGGTTAGTGTGTTGGTGGAAGGAAGGTCTGGTGACCCAGCGGTGAGTAAAGGTGAGTCAGAAAAAGAAGAGCGAATATCATTAACCTTTTTTTCAAAGTGGGTAACAAAGTCGCTTGACAGAAGTGAGGAGGGGGGAGGAGCTTTTGGAGGGTCCAAGAGGGTGGAGAAGATGGAAAATAGTTTTTTAGGATTGGAATAGGAAGATTGGATCTTATCTTGAAAGAAAGTGCTTTTTGCCTGAGAGATCGAAGCAGAGAAAGAGGAGAGGAGAGCTTGATAGGTTAGGAGGTCGTCACGGTGTTTGGATTTCCACCATTTCCGCTCTGCTGCCCTAAGGACGGTTCTATTAGCACGCAGTGCATCATTTAGCCAGGGAGCCGGAGGGGACTGACGAGCCTGCCGAGATGTCAGAGGACAGAGCGAGTCCAGAGTGGATGAGAGAGTAGAGAGGAGAGTTTCTGCAGCAGAGTTTGGAGGCAGTAGTTGGAACGAATCAGAGGAAGGGAGGGCTGAGAGCACCGACGAGGCAAAGGTAGAGGGAGAGAGGGAGCGAAGGTTACGGCGGACAAGTGTAGGATGGGAAGAGATTAGTTTGTTATGTTTGGAAAGGGATAGAGAGAATGAAATGAAGAAGTGATCGGATGTGTGGAGCGGGTTTACAGAGAGGTTAGAAGTAGCGCAGTTCCTTGAGAATATGAGATCAAGGACATTGCCAGCTTTATGAGTCGGTGGGGACGGAGAGAGTGAGAAAGCAAAGGCGGTTAACAGAGATGTTAGTTCGTCTATCTTCCCCATCTGGATGTTGAAGTCTCCAGATTCCAGATTCTCCAGTCTCCTTACAAATTGGCGTTGTCGGCAGGATACCAACAAATCTTCAGAACTGGTAAGTGTAATTTCAGATCTACATTTGGACATTGCCTTACCAGAATCTGTGATTGACGGTATCCTAAAATTACCTGTGAAACTGAGCGGTTGTGTTTCGGTTTTTGGTTAATGAACATTTGGCTGATTGTCTCTGTGTATGCTGCTTGGGACGGAAGTACCATACAAGCATGCACAGCTTATGTTCAGAGTAACCTTAAAGAAATACATTAGTATAGTGGAGCTTCTGTATGAAAGCAATGTAAAGATTTGTATTGGACAAATCGCCGAATTCCGGGGGTTTCAGCGGCCAACACAGCAGTTAAAAATATGCAGCCCGAGATATTTCCCCTCATCGCCTCTCTAAACACGGCTGCAGAAGCAGCCGCGGGTGTGTGTGTAAATATCCCCCCGTGTCTGGGTGGCTGCAGCCGTTCAGCTGAGAGGAAGAAAGTCACAGCTTTTTGTCTATATCTTACTGACTCACACCACCACCGTCTCTATTAAAAACGAGATGGTCTAAAAGCACTCGTTGTTTGTGACCGTCTTCTACATTGCTGGCAAGGCCGGGGCAGCGCGAGGTGCGTGCATCACCCGATGCGCCACAGTTCTCTACCTTGCTGGAGGAGCGTTCCCTACATTGCTTGGGAGCGTTCCTTACGTTGCTGGAGAAACTGGTGGCGGTCCGGGACGCATACATCAAATTATAGTCTAATTGATCACGGGTGGGCAGTTGCAAGCAAGTGTAGAACAAAACTGTGTTTCATCGTTGTGATGAACTCGATGGCGGGTGTATAGGCTGGTCGTGTAGGACTACAGTTAACTGTGCTGTTATTGGAGAGAAAGGGTAGCGGAAAAAAGTCTGTGTTCTCCTGGTCGGGGGTTCATAGCGCCACTGATGGAGTAGTGGTTGTCGCAAGAGGATAAGCTAGTTATCGCTTTTGGACGGTCTTCAGGCACGATCTTAGCACTTGTATACAAGGGTGGACACGCGAGTCAAGGTGCCCCATCTATAATTCCCTACCCCCTCTGAAACCTCTTAATTCGGACTAAATTGAGCTGGATGAACTTTGCTTTCGCGCTGGTGTTTATTGCGAGTTCATGTTTGTTTGTCTAATATTGGTTTGTCTACCCACCGTCTTGTGTATGTTTTGTAACAACTAATAATGAATCAGTCCATAGCCAGGGAAAAATGAACTAAACTTTAGTTATCTCACCAAAAGTAAATGACTTTTACTTGAAATAAATAATGTAAAGATGTAAAGCAAAATTATATATTATAGTATAAATGTGCTGCAAATGTGCTGCAAAATGAAAATAAATAGCAAAAGAGTGTTTTTATGTCCTGCATCTGAGGGTGCAGAGGAAAATGTAAACAAGAAGCACACTGTACAGGGTGTGCACTGTAGGTGTAAGAAGAAAATAAGATGATATTGCTTTAAGAATACATTTTAAATTGTATTGCTGGTATGTTAAGATATCTTTGTGACCTTGTATACACCCTATGCCCCGTCTTACACCCTGAGACCATCAGAGGCATCACTGCTGGTCGTAAAGACCTGCCTGAGGAGATCAGGGTTGCAAGATTAAATCTGTCTGCTCAATTAGGTCAATGTTGTATTATTTGTTTTATTATTATTATTTATTCTTAATCTATGGATTGTATGGTAATAATGAATAAAAAAACGTAATGTATTGAACACATTCCGAAACAAAGCAGATAAGACAGAACTAGACTCAGACCAGTGGCAGTTCTACGGGGTGGCACGGGGTGGCAGCTGCCACCTCAGAAAAAGGCCTTGCCACCCCAGCTGCCACCCCATTTGGCAGCTTTGTTTTGAAAGAAAAGTTGTGGCTCATTGGACATTTATGAGAGAAAATCTCTAATGTCCGAGTGCAATAGAATGCAGCACAAGACGCGAGCCTTGTAACCCCTCCCCCCCTGGCGCGAGCGTGGCAATATGATTGGCGGCGATTTCATTTGAACGGGGGACAGCTCAAAACGAGAAGCATTTCGGATCCAAGTAGACGGAAGAAATTAGGTATTTGCGGTCAGGGTATGGCTGGGGTAGGCTACAGCCATACCAAGAAATGGCTTAGCCCCACCATGAAAAATGATGTTAAAGTAAGCAAAATAAAGTCCGCCACGGTGTGATGATTGATAGGTGTGTGAGCTGTCTTTCATTTTGACACACAGAACAATGGGGGCTATCCACCCTTATCCACAATGTAAAGTAATTCACACAGCCTCTTCCCTCTTCTCTCTGTGAGGAGCAGCAGGTTCAGCTTTCAGAACAAAGTAACAAAAAACTAAAATGGCATTCATTTTTTGAAATTTGTTGTAATAGATGTATTTATTTTTCTTCTGAAGAGAGTACCAGAATGTGTATTTTATGTTAGTATTTCAAAAAATCTCCTGGGGGAGAATCCCCCCAGACCCCCCTGCAGGGGTTGGGTTTTCAGCATGTCAACTCTTTCACCTGTGGGGAAATTGCAGGATTGGCTCCAGGTCACCCTTTTTATTTACTACAAGACAAATGTGCCTTTTTATTTCATACAGTTCAATTTGGATTGAGACAAGGAAATAATCTAACCCTCACGCGTGGCGTTTCACTGTCAAGGCGAGCGTGTATGTAATTACATTGCAAATACTGACTTGAGCCCCACCACTGTATGGGTTAGCCCTACCATAGATTACCCAACACAAATACTCTGGAGCCGCCACTGTTTGCGGTCTACAATGACAGAGAAGAGCCTGTCAAGTTTGGCTGTACTCAGCATTGAATCAAAACGCACCATAGCTTTAAATCTTAATACGTTTGTGAGGCGTTTTGCTGATCAAGATGGTAATTGCCACATTCAGCTGTTATAGGCATGCCAACTTGATGCTCTGCTCACGGATGAGTCGATGAGAATAATAAGCTGTTAAGATGTTGACCTTACGTGTGTATAATATTTTTCTTCTTTGTGGGGTTCTGCCCCCAAAAAACTGTTTCAAGTCCTGAGAAAGTCAAATAAGACGGTGTGTAAAACTTCACTGCCCAGCCAACAGAAAGTAACCACTTTGATTTAACTAGGCCAGTAGGTAAGGACTTTCCACTGGATCATAACTGCAGCGATGTATATGTTTTAGCTGAATACACATTTTTTAACCCTAACTGATGCAGTTAGTCACTTATTTAATGTTTGTTCTTTCTGATGTAAAGTCAAGGTTGTAACTGTTTGCAATGAAGTTGTGGGGCGCTGAACTGTTCCTTTGATTCTTTTGATTTATGATAGTAATTACTTGTCTTTCAAATTTGAAGGAGGGTGAGCAAGCATTTTGAGGAACATTCATCATTAACTCCTCCAAAAAATATAGTTTATTTAATAATAACACTGAATATGTGAATCATAACAGTGATTGACAGCTGATAGGAATAATATGATTGTTAATAGTTTCATATTCATTCAGACAAACATCGATGAGACAGTTAATTAATGTACTTATTGCAGCAGTCTGCATAGATTGGTACCCCTGCTGGTCTAAGAGTGAAACAAACTCATTCAGTTATTGTTCAGTTGTCTGCCACCTTATATATTTATATGTAAGGCTTTACTGATGTGCCATAATAATGTCACCAAATGTCATTGAGTTAAAATATCAATATTGTGGCTTTCCAAGTTAACATTGTTGATATGACTGCGATTAAATCAGCATGTACTTCTGTCAGGGGACGCCACCCCTGAAATTCTCCTGCCACCCTCTGCCCACCCCATGAATATTTGTCTAGATCCGCCCCTGACTCAGACATAATACTAATTGTTGTTGAAACCTTTTGCGCTGTTGCTGCAAAATGGAAACTTTGTTGATTATCTATTCCAACTGGCCACTGGAATCAGATAATTGATATAAGTTGAAGTTCAATTACAGTTTTTAAATATAGTTTAACACTCTTTATTAAACTGTTTCAAATTATTTCTAGTAGAATTGGTCGACAGACATTACTACAATTCTAATAGTTGTTAAACTACTGAGCTTATCAACAATAGAGTAAAGGTCGCTGGTTAAGCCAGGAACAATATATTTGTTGAGGTTTTTATTGTATGCAAAATAAATGTGTTAAATGAATTGAGCAATTTTTTTTAAGGAGTATAATGTTGCAATCTCTTTAAGATCAGTAATTGCAGTTCCAAGATAGATGTTGTTTTCCCGGGGCCTCTCCTTCACAGGCCCACACAATAAATCATGAGACTTCCAAATCCTAACAGACAGAGATCAGTATCACTTTGTGTTGCAAGCCAAATCCATAAAGGGGTTCTACTTGGCCCAATTTAAATACCATAAAGAGAGTATTAACCCAGCTCAAGCTAAATGTCAAATGTCTTTAATTACTGTACAAGTGTTTTGATTTCTTCAAAACATTCCAGTCTAGTTTCCTTCGAGTTCAGTCTAAGCTACGAATTGTTTCTCATAAACATTCTCACTGCTGTCCCAAATGTTTTAAACCTTGGGCAGACAAGCTGCTCACACACACACCCACACACCACGCACACACACAACACACACCCACACAACACACACACACACACAACACACAACACACACACACACACACAACACACACACACAACACACACAACACACACACACACACACACCACACACACACACACTACACACACACACACACACACACACACACACACCACACACACACACACACACACACACACACACACACACACACGCACACACCCCCACCCACACACACACACACACACACACACACACACACACACACACACACACACACACCACACACACACACACACACACACACACACACACACACACACACACACACACACACACACCACACACACACACACACACACACACACACACACACACACACACACACACACACACACACACACACACTTTGGATGAGTATTCGCCTTATCCACTTTGTAAATTGTTGCCTTCTTTAGAGTTATTAGTAATTCAAGATTAATTATTGAATTAAATATGCTACATAAGATAAAATACTGAAGCTTTGACTTGATAATTTCGTTCACGACATTAGACCTTGTTCTCTCATCTCTACTAGAATAAGATACGTGTGCATGTTTGGGTGTTTTAACGCTCCCGTAATGTACCTAGTCTTGTTATCCTTTTCATTACAGAGCTGGGAAAATGGTGTATTGCTTAGATTCTGATCCGTGCGAGTCCAATTTTGACTGACTTTAGTTCTAATTAATGTTAATTTGATTTCAACCCATAAGTAATTATTTAAATTAACTCAAAATGTCACATGATGATGGATTAGTGTTCCACATTTTTCCAACTAATTTGTTTTATGATTAGGCCAAAGGTAAAGAGAGACATTGATGACCTTGTATCCTTTTTGTTAGTACGTGGTTCCATTTTGTCTATGGCCTTGGACGGCTTCACTAAGAGTCACCCAGTTCTACCCTGCTACAGTCCGGCTGAGTGCAGTCGCAGAGATGCTATGGCTGCTCTACATGACATTAATGGTCTGGTCCGAAAATGGACACCATTTCCTGCTCCTAGAGAGAATGACGCTCCTGAAACTGAACATTACACAGCCGTTGATACTGTCTCATGTGGGTCTGCTCCCCCCCACCGAGCCATGAACTGAAAGCTTGACATCTGCTTTGAACACCTGGAAGCCTCCCTGTCACACCAGCACCAACCCTTGGGTCAGTCAGATGAGACTAACGGCTTCACTTAGGGCATTTGGGTCGGATACATGACTCTCATTACCGCAGAGTGGGTTGTTTTTTAAGGCTATTCATACTGCTATGCAGGGGATGCCTGTAGGTTTTGTTGAGATCTTCATATGAAGTGAATACTTAAAACGAAAGTTAATTGAGATCATAGTATGAAGTGAATACTTAAAAACGAAAGTTAGTTATAATCAAATATAATCAATTATATTCTTGTATAACCCACGATGAAAATGCTTCATATTTTAGGTTTTTCTATAGTTACAGTATAAACAAAACAAAGTGGTTTGTTTAGGTTGAGTGTGTAAGGTCTATGATTTATGGGTGTCTCTGATAAAGAGAGTAGACCGTTTTCTCCCTCTCCTCTGGCAGCAGTTCACAGGGAGGGGGGGGCTTAAGGAGAAACACAGAGGCCTCAAAAAAGGGTCAAGTCCTTTTTACACTAACATAGGAAGGTGTGTCTTATGCCATAGCTATGGAACATGTCGAGTCATGTTCAGCCTTGTACATTAGAGGGCATGCGCAGTTTTCCACAAATTGGGGTGTAGAGGAGGAGTTTGTTTTTTTGGGGTTTCGTTCCGGTTTTTTTAGCATAAAGAGACTGGTTTTTTGAGAGAGCGCGAGAGAGAGGGGGGGTTTCCCCTGGTAGACTCTCTCCCGGTAGGCTTTGTGCTTCAGAGCTGGGCAGATAGCTCTCGGTAAAGGTCCTCACACACTTGGTAAATATCTCTCGAATTTCTTGGTTGTTGGCTGAGTGGAATGATTTGATGAGAGATGTGTTTGTGAATATTATAACCCGTCACCTGTGAGGATCTTCCTCCGAAATAATGCGGATAGGAATGGGTTTTTGAATGTTAATCCGCCGTCTGTGTCGGAAAAAGTGTATGAATATTATAACCCGTCACCTGTGAGGATCTTCCTCCGAAATAATGCGGATAGGAATGGGTTTTTGAATGTTATACCCGCCGTCTGTGTCGGAAAAAATGTATGAAACTGATGTGAATTGATTTGGTGAATGAAAAGTTGAATGCGCTTTTTATTGTCACCGGTCTTTTTATGAGGAAATACCTCTAAATTCTATCGGGACAATTTTAAAATGTCACAACTGAATTGGGCAGTTGAAATTAAACATTTTGGTAATAAATGTAAGACTGTGAATTAAAGTTTCATATTTGAACATGATCACAGCACCATGGTTTTTAGTATAATTATAATGTTGTAAAGAGAGAAGGTAAAAACCCTGTATTAGTTTGGACCTATTTTTCTTCAAATAAACTGAATCCCACCTGTTGGACTGGGATAATTTAAAAGACACCTGTGCTCTCCTCTCCTGCGTAAAAGGTAAGACTGCACCCTGCCACACACACTTAGGTAGGAGCACACTCCATTTACTGATATCAAAATCCTTCGGGATCCCTTAAACAGATTAAAAAAGAGTTGTCTGAATTGAAACAGCAGTTAATTGAACCTGGTTCTTCGGGGGGTTAGGAAGAGGTGAGATCTTGCTGACGTTGGTGGATCTGAGCCAAGCAGCAAACTTACATAGACTCAATAACTTCGGTCAGGTCAATTAGTAGGTCAGAGTAATTTACCGGAATAAATTATCAGGACCTCTCCGACTCTAAACAGTTTGCAAGCTGTTAAAAGCCCCTACTATTTTTAGTATAGGCCTAATGTCAGGGGCCTCTTACTGTCTAATTCTGCATGTATTCACGTTATATGGACAATGTTTCCACCTGGTAAAGCTGGAGGCTGCACGAAACTCAGGCTACAATACGGCCATTCTGTTCTGCTCTAACGATTCAGTTTATAGATTCTACGTCAAAACAATTAGCTTTTATTGTTTCCAATCATAACGTCACCTTAAGTCAATCAATCAATCAATCAATCAATCAATGTTTATTTATATAGCCCAATATCACAAATGTTACATTTGTCTCAGTGGACTTTACAGTTTGTACAAAATATCAGTATGACAATACGACACCCTCTGTCCTTAGACCCTCACATCGTACAAGGAAAAAACTTCCGGAGAAAACCCACAGTTTAAAGGGAAAAATGGGAGAAACCTCAGGGAGAGCAACAGAGGAGGGATCCCTCTCCCAGGACGGACAGACGTGCAATAGATGCCGTGTGTAAATTGAAAAGATAATACATTTGCAACATAGGTAGTCCAAATGTTTGGAAATGCATGTGTGTATAATAGGAAGATGAATCCACGAGGATATCCATCCAGGACCTATGATCCAGGACCACAGCCACGACTCAAGATCCAGGGCTCGCGATCCAGGACAGAGGAGCGCAGGATCATCCATGACTCCGGATCCCGGCGTATATAGACACCAAAAAGAAAGACATTTGGGGAAGCTGGGTTAATCGGAACATGAGAGTACACAGGTATAGACAGAGAGAAGGAAGAAGTAAGATGTCCCCCGACAAACTAAGCCTATATCAGCAAAACTAGGGGCTGGATCTAATCAGCCCTAACTATAAGCTTTATCAAAAAGGAAGGTCTTAAGCGCACTCTTAAAAACGGATAGGGTGTCTGCCGCCCGAACACAAACTGGAAGCTGATTCCACAAATGTGGAGCTTGATAAGAAAAGGCTCTGGCTCCCATTGTACTTTTAGAGACTCTAGGAACAACCAACAACCCTGCATTCTTGGAACGCAATGCCCTAGTACAGGGGTGGCCAACCCGCGGCTCTCGAGCCGCATGCGGCTCTTTGCCTAGTTTCATGCGGCTCTTCAGTTCATATCGAATTGTATATGTGTGAGTTTGGGGGAGAGACATTGACTCCTGACTAGTGTTGCACGGTGTACCGATACTTGAAAGGTACCGCGATACCCTGCCTTTAAAAACGTTACGATTCCGCCGTTTCATTAGTATCGGTACTTTAAGAATGACGGGGAAAAGTACTCCGGTGAGAAAGCGCCGTTTTAATAAGAGCCGTGTGTGTTCAGCGCTCTGCTTCCACTCCCTGCACTGCAGCCTTGCCTGCAGTCCCTCCCTCTCAAGCACGCTCTAAGTCCCTCCCCTCTCAAGCACGCTCTAAGTCCCTCCCCTCTCAAGCACGCTCTAAGTGCCTCCCCTCTCTCGTCCACGCGCTAGCTGCCAGAGCATGTGAGAAAACGAGAAGCATGGCTGCAAGTGGGAGTGCAACTGCCGCTGCGCCTCGGCTTGTTGACAAAAAAGACGCCAGAAGCGAAATTTGGAAGTATTTGAGCGATATCTCTGACAGTGAGGGCAAGCCTACGGACACCACGAGGCCTGTCTGTGAGACATGTATTAATTTTATTTAATACGAATTCTTGTCATTTATTTTATTTATTGTTCTCATTGTTTAAAAGTGTGTGTTATGGTTATGGTTCTGGTGTGAAATAAAGCACAATAATTACATTTAAGACTGTTTCCCTTTTTTTAAGAAAAGTATCAAAAAAGAATCGGAATCGCAATTCTTGACTTGGTATCGAAACCAAAATGTTGGTACCGTGACAACACTAGCTACTCCTGACAGTTAAACCTGATATTTAGTAGGTCTGTTAAGTATTGAATGCTGATAATTCTGACGTAATTTGGCCGGTCAAAGTTGTTTGGGCTCGGATAAAATCGCTCCGTTACTTTCGTCCCGTGTTACTTTCGTCCCGGCTCTCCCTATGTGTGTATGTGTGGTGTCAGGTGTCAGTATGAGAGGATGACAGCGCGTCTAATTTTGATGTGACCCAAGAGCCAATCACAATAATACCTGCGATGCAGTGAACCAATCACCTTTGAGGGGGGGAAAACCTATCGTTGATTAAACACTATCCAGTGTTTCCCCTACCATTGTGTTGGAGGGGCACTGCGAGCCGCCAACGGAGCCCCGCGCCCCCCCTGAAATTCAAGGTGTTTCAAAAATATATATAATATATATTTTTAAAATATATATATAGCACCAAATTGCAAATAATCTATAACTACTGTCACTTTTCACATTGAACATGTGCTCTTTTATTAAATAAACTAAACGCTTTCATTTTAAGTTGTGAGTTTAGTGTTTTTGACCCTAAGAAACACTGATGCAATAATCAATAACAATAATCCACAGCTCCTCTCTCTGCTCCAGAGGATTTAAAAAATATATATCCCAATGCCACAAAGATGCATCAGTGACGTGGTTGAAATCTTGTCTCCAGAAAACAAAAAACTGAAACAAGCGTTATCAGTGACTGTGTGTTTGATGTGGCTCTTTGCAGTAACATAGAAAAAATGTGGCTCTTAACCTCTGACTGGTTGGCCACCCCTGCCCTAGTAGGACAGTAGGGTATAATGAGTTCTTTAAGGTAAGATGGCGCCTGCCCATTAAGGGCTTTGTAGGGAGCCAGTGTAAGGCAGCCAGAACAGGAGTAATGTGGTCCCTTTTCCTAACTCTGGTTAGTACACGAGCCGCAGCATTTTGAATCAGCTGAAGCGACTTGACTGACTTCTTGGTACACCCTGATAATAAAGAGTTACAATAATCCAGCCTTGAAGTAACAAATGCATGGACTAGTTTCTCTGCATCGTTTTGAGGCAAGATATGCCTGATTTTTGCAATGTTACGTAGATGGAAGTAGGCGGTCCTTGAAATTGATTTTATGTGGGCGTTAAAGGATAAATCCTGATCAAATATAACACCAAGATTCCTTACAGTCTCACTGGAGGCCAAATTAATGCCATCCATAGTTAGTATATCCTTAGATAATTTGTTTCGTAGATTCTTCGGGCCAAGTACAATAACTTCAGTTTTGGTCGTGTTTAACATCAAAAAGTTTAAGGTCATCCACGTTTTTAAGTCCTTAAGGCAGTCTTGAATTTTATTTAGATGATTAATTTCATCAGGCTTGATTGATAAATATAGTTGAGTATCATCCGCATAACAATGAAAGTTTACAGAATGATTCCTTATAATATTGCCTAACGGAAGCATATATAATGTGAACAAAATAGGTCCGAGCACTGAGCCCTGTGGCACTCCATGGCTAACTTTGGTTTGCGTGGAAGATTCATCATTGACACGTACAAACTGAGAGCGTTCAGATAGATAGGACCTAAACCAGTCTAAACCAGTTCCCTGTATGCCAACTAAGTGCTCTAGTCTTTGCAATAAGATATCATGGTCGATAGTATCAAATGCAGCACTGAGATCGAGCAAAACAAGAATAGAGACACGTCCCTTGTCAGAGGCTATTAGAATGTCATTTGTGACTTTAACCAGAGCTGTCTCTGTGCTATGATGTGTTCTAAAGCCAGACTGCAAAGCTTCAAATAAATCATTGTTTTTTAAGTAATCACACAACTGTTTTGCGACCGCTTTCTCAAGAATTTTTGAGAGGAACGGAAGATTAGAAATAGGTCTATAGTTGGCTAAAACCTCTGGATCGAGGTTGTGCTTTTTAAGAAGCGGTTTTATCACTGCTACTTTGAATGATTGTGGAACATAGCCTGATAATAAAGACATATTCATAATATTTAATAAATAAGTGCTAATTAATGGAAAAACTTCCTTCAACAGCTTAGTTGGAATTGGGTCTAACATGCACGTTGATGGTTTAGAAGAGAGAATCATTGAATTTAATTGTTCAAGGTTTATGGCTGAAAAGCATTCTAGTTTACTATCTAGTGTAATATTAGAACTTACGTTTCCGGGAGCTGTTGATAACACTATACTGGTCAAAGGCAAGAGGTCATTAATTTTGTTTCTAAGAGTAACAATTTTATCGTTAAAAAAGCACATAAAATCATTACTACTGAGTGCTATGGGAATAGAAGGCTCAATCGAGCTGTGGCTCTCTGTCAGCCTGGCTACAGTGCTGAAAAGAAATCTTGCATTATTCTTATTCTCATCTATTAATGAAGAGTAGTAGGCTGCTCTCGCTTTACGCAGTGCTTTCTTATATTCATTGAGAGTAATATGCCAAATTAAACGAGATTCTTCAAGTTTAGTAGAACGCCATATCCTTTCAAGTTGTCTCGACTTTTGCTTTATTTTGCGGGTTTCGGCATTATGCCATGGAGCTAGTCTATGTTGTTTTATTTTCTTCTTTTTCAAAGGAGCAACAGAGTCTAATTTTATTCGCAGCGCATCTGTAGCACTATCAACAACATGATCAATTTGGGGTGGTGTACATTTTGTATAAGTTTCCTCCCTTACATGCAGACATGCTATCGAGTTAAGTATTGGTGGAATCTCTTCCTTAAATTTGGCTATAGCACTAACAGATAGGTTTCTGCTGCAGGAGCTTTTGACTAATGCTTTGTAGTCTCGTAACAGTACTTCAAAAGTTACTAAGAAATGGTCGGATAAAGCAGGATTATGCGGTTCGACTAATAGTTGCTCAATTTCAATACCATAAGTCAGAACAAGGTCGAGAGTGTGATTATAGCAGTGGGTTGGTTTATTTACACTCTGACAAAAACCAACAGAATCTAATATAGAGTTAAATGCAACAGTAAGGCTATTTTTATCATCGTCAACATGAATATTAAAGTCACCTACGATAATTACTTTATCTGTTTTAAGAACCAAAGTTGATAAAAACTCAGAGAATTCAGATAAGAATTCTGAATAAGGACCTGGTGCACGGTACACTGTAACAAATAAGATTGGCTGCAAAGTTTTCCAGGTCGGATGCGTAAGACTAAAAACGAGACTTTCAAAGGAGGTATAATTTAATTTTGGTTTAGTATTGATAAGTAAACTTGAGTCAAAGATTGCTGCAACTCCACCTCCTCGGCCCGTGCCTCGGGCAATATGAGTATTGATATGGCTGGGTGGAGTGGCCTCATTTATGCTGACATATTCTTCATGTCTCAACCAAGTTTCAGTGAGACAGCATATATCAATATTATAATCTGATATTAAATCATTTACCAATATTGCTTTAGATGCTAGAGATCTTATGTGTAAGAGACCACATTTAATATTCCTGTTTTGTTGCACTGTAGTAGTTGTTACATTTACTTTTATTAGGTTATTATGTATGACACCTCTATTAGGTTTTACCTTAACTTGTCCTTGGGCAGACACACACACCGCTAATATTGGGTATTTTATTGGGTTCGGGATTCCTATGGATGACTGCCTAGGAGAGAGCGCAGAGAAGCGTGTAAGACTGCGACTCCGCCTCCTGGTCTCAACTCCAGTTTGTCATGGATTAAGTCCACAAAGCCCTGAAATGTTTGCCGAAATGAGATCGGCACCTTCCAAAGTAGGATGAATGCCGTCTCTCTTAATCAGACCAGGTTTTCCCCAGAAGGCTGTCCAATTATTTACGAAGCCCACATTGTTTGCTGGGCACCACCAAGACAACCAGCGCTGAAATGATGACATGCGGCTATACATGTCATCATTGATCAGATTGGGGAGGGGACCAGAGAAGATTACGGTGTCCGACATTGTTTTAGCATAACTACACAACCGACTCCACATTAAGTTTGGTGCATTCTGATCGGCGTATACGAACATCATTACCACCGACGTGAATAACAATCCTACTGTATTTACGTTTATTTTTAGCCAGCAGTTTAAGATGCGCCTCAACGTCGCCCGCTCTGGCCCCCGGAATGCATGTTACTGTGGAGGCTTCGGTCTCTAATTTCACGTGTCTCATAATAGAGCTACCAATAACCAGAGTTGGCTTCTCAGCGGGTGTCTCGCTGAGTGGGGAATATCTGTTAGATACGTGAACGGGTTGGTGGGGACCTGCGGGTTTCGCGTTATGCCCCTTCTGAACAGTCACCCAGTCTCCCTGCTGCTCGGGAGTTGCCGGGGGACGGCTAATAGGAGCTACCTTTTGCCGGTCCGCACCGGCTAACATGGGCTTTACTGTAGCTGAGTTTCTTTCTAAGATGCGGAGCCGGGCTTCTATGGCTATGATTCCCGCCTCCAACCTAACAACTATACTACATTTAACACATGTACCGGTACCAGTAAAGGAGGTAGGGAAGTAACCAAACATGAGACAGTTAGAGCAGGAAATAGCACCCGAGGGTGGGGAAAGAGCCATGGCTAGCTATCAAGCTAAAGTAGCTACCGTTAGCAAACCCGAAAAGAGTGTAGGCAACTGTGGAGTTACAGTCGCTAAGAGAAGGAGAGTTGTGAGAGCTTAAGTTATAGTAACGTGTGATTACAACGTCAGGCAGTTGCCGTGATCAAGAGTTTTAAAACGATCGATTAAGTTAAGATAATAAGCTATCAGCAACAGAACGGGCACACGGGATAACCGGAGATGACAACAACCGGAAGTTACAACATGCTTACCGCAATCCTCCACATAACGTCACCTTAAGTGGAGGAATGCAAACCTGTTTTCAAATGTAAGGTTTTAAATTTGTTTGACATTTCTCAGTGATGACACCCTCAGACACCCAATTCCATTCATGCTATGCCTTCAGTAGTGACTCAGATGTTAAGGGGGATGAAGCTTTTTCCTCCTGCATCAGATATGCTTTGTTTTTCAACAAATGTATCAATTTCCTGCATAATATATGTTTCTCACAATTGTTTTTTTGTAAGCTGCACACAGGTGATACTGAGTCTTCTTGAGTAATGGATTATGATCTATACCATGCTTACATGGACTCCTAAGTTTTATTTCATATGTAACATAAGTGAGATAAGAGAGAGATGGGGGAGTGAGAGAAGAGGGAGATGAGGAAGTGAGAGAAGAGAGAGATGGGGAAGTGAGAGAAGAGGGAGATCAGGAAGTGAGAGAAGAGAGAGATGGGGAAGTGAGAGAAGAGGGAGATGAGGAAGTGAGAGAAAAGGGAGATGAGGAAGTGAGTAAAGAGAGAGATGGGGAAGTGAGTAAAGAGTGAGATGGGGAAGTGAGAAATGAGGGAGATGAGGAAGAGAGGAAAGAGAGAGATGAGGAAGAGAGAGGGATGAGGAAGAGAGAAGAGAGAGATGAGGAAGAGAGAGGGATGAGGAAGAGAGAATAGAGAGAGATGAGGAAGAGAGAATAGAGAGAAGAGGGAAGAGAGGGATAGAAAAGAGAGAAGAGATATTTGCGAGTTGCATACTGATACTGAGTCTTCTCGATTATTAGATTATAGACGATACCATGTTTAAATAGACTCCTACGTTGTTATTACATATGTGACATATGTAAGAATAGGGAGTAATTGATTGAGTAAATGATTTCATATTGGAACATTTATTTCTCAAACCTATGTTTTATGGAAGAAGAAATGTATTTCTGATAAACTAATCTTTTATCAAACGGTAAATGGTGAATTAATATAACATTTAGAATTATTGAGAAGGGGTTGTATCCACAGGGACAAGCTTACCTTTAACTTAAAATAAAATGTCTCTGCTTTGGACTGATGAGTATATGATTCTTGCATGTTAAATGACTAACACAAACATTTATGCATGTGCATGTGTCAGGAAGGCTCCCAAATCATTCTGAGGGGCCTATCCTATTTTTGTAATTAAATGATAATGTGCTAATGGATTAATCTACCTTATTTGGGGCCCCCTTCTGGTCCAAGCACTTGCCTGTCAGTAAACGGCGCCCCTACACACACACACACACACACACACACACACACACACACACACACACACACACACACACACACACACACACACACACACACACACACACACACACACCACACACACACACACACACACACACACACACACACACACACACACACACACACACACACACACACACCACACACACACACACACACCACACACACAGACACACACACACACACACACACACACACACACACACACACACACACACACACACACACACACACACTTAAAACCATGCAATAATGAATCAAAAATACATTTCCATGTGACACATACATACAGTATGATGGCTTGAACTAGTGGGAGAAATGGCACTGTTTGTCTGTGGCCAATGCCTTGAACCTCGGCAAAAATGGCATTAGAAGCATTAGAAAGTCAAGGTAAACTTGCGGTTAACTTGCGGTCTGCAATGCGTGTCACGCTCGCGCACACAAGTAAATATGCGCATTCATTCTCACAACGCGTCAGACACAAGAAAATATACATTAAAGGGGACCTATCATGCAAAATACACTTTGTGATGTCTTTTACTGTATACATAAATATGTGTCCCCGGTGCGTCGGGGAACTCACGCAGCGTCAGAAAATAAAACCCTCTCTCTTTTCCTTCGTACCCAAATCTTTTAAAAACGGGTGTACAACGAGCGGATACAGATTTGTTGCCGATCTGACGTGAAATCGGCAGCGGACCCACAGAAAATTGCTATCAGAAACAATGCCTGACGTGTTTTGTACGTAATATCGTCTTTGTTTACATTAGCAAGCCTCGCTAACACTCAGAGCTAACCTGTACTGTAAGCACATGTGTTTAAAAAGCAGGAAATAAAAAAAGGAACTCACCTTGTGATAAACCCGCAAGAGCAAAAGCATTTGAGCTCCATACTGTTTCAGAAATAATCTTTGATGTGGTTTAGAACAGGATGGCGTTTTATCACAGCAGAATTTAACTTTATCTCCGGTAGAATTCTGATCAGGCATTAGCTCCGCCTCCTCTTTTTTTTTTTTCAAGCTAAGGACCCAAAATCCGCGTTTCTCTAACAGGGCTGCAAAATAGGGGTATGAGCAGTATGAGGCATGGCTACAATGGGTGAACTATTTGGTATTTTGAGCAAAAAACTTCACAGACATGTTTTGTATAGGTATGGCCCTACAATATATTTTCAGAATCAGAAATTATTTTTATTTTTTTAATATTTTTTTATTTGTTATAATGGGACACAGGGTTCGGTCCGGATTGATTTGGAGTTTGGTCCGGATCCGGATCTTGGTCCGGAGTTTGAGAAGCCCTGCTATATAAGGTATATTTATACGTTTTTTTCCTTCAAAATACCAAACAGATCATGCATTTTAGCCATGCCTCATTTTGCTCTATTTTCCTCTCCTTGTCTTATGCGCTGCAGCTGACCACGCCCCCCTGCAAAGGAAGGGGCCGAGTTACGAGCGTCATGTTACCATGCTGTTACCATGCCACGGCAACCTCTCATTCCCCTGATAGGTGTAGAGTTGGCCATATAGGCGGAGCTCCTCGTCACTGACGTCAGACTATTTTCAAATCTGGATCAGTCTGTATCAGATCCGTTCCTGCCCCGTTTTTAGAGATTTGGGTATGGAGGAAAAGAGAGAGGGTTGTGTTTTCTGACACTTGGTGAGTTCCCTGACACACCGGGGACACATATTCATGTATAAAAGACGTACAAAAGTGCATTTTGCATGATAGGTCCCCTTTAAATGAAATAAAACAAATGTGTTGTGTTAAATCAGCTGTACAATTATCCAAATATATGGTGTTCTTAGCTTCCATACCTCCTGTGTTTTACGAGCGACTTATCAAGTCTTGGCAAACGGCATAAAACACGATTAAACGTGATAGTATATAAAACCATGCTCTTATCTACAACCTATGGAAATGCAAAACAGCGTCAGTTTAGACGTAATTCTGCCCTCCTGCTTACCGCATCATTTATGAGAAAACATTTCATAGCATTAACACAACATTTCGAGGTGGTTTTAAATAACATATCCGTATTTATTTATTTCTCCAAGTTATGTTTTTGTGTGCACTGAGGAGTCTCAAACAGGCGTTTGTTTAATCATTTTAAGATTGGCTTTAATCAAAGTTTGAAAATGAATTCTTCATATATGATAAATGAGAGGTAACATTTTATTAATGGTATTATTTCCACATATTTCTCTCCATTCTTCCTTCTGCCAACAGTGTCGCAGTTTCTCGTCTCTTCCGTTTTTGTGCTTAGTGCGTACGCATGGGTTAGAGTTTGCGTGGAGGACCGCACGTTTTCCCGTCAAGTTAGTATTTTATAAATCGCAAACATTGCGTAGAAACTGGCGTACGCCATTTTTTGAGCGTATATACCTTTATAAATGAGGCCCCAGGCCCATATTCTTTTTAGTAGTACAGCTGCCAGTATACAAACTATACAGACAATGGAGAAGCGGAGGAAAAAAATCTCGAGGTGTGTTATTTTTTGTCCTTGATGCTAAAACAATTCAACATACAAAGCACCTGTTTTCTTAATCTCTGAAGTGTAAAACCAACCCGGTATCACGGCAAGACGTGAACATGTGACGATTTACCATGCTGGGAGACGTGAAGATGTCACGATTTCGTCCCTTCAAACGTGACAGTTACACGGTATTGTTAACCCATGTTAACCAGTGGAGAAATACCCGGAAATGCCAAGCAAATGCTACCCCGACGGTCGGTTGTTATTGTCAATATTAATATAATAATGATTTATTTTTTAATAGTTACACTCAATTACGCCAATTTTGTTGTTGCCCCAGCTGGTCGACATCTCTTTTAGCAGAAACAAAGGCTTAATGTATAAAATCGATGTTAATCCATGCGTGTGGATGTGGAATTAACGGACGTGACGTTGTGCATTTTAATTTAATTGGTTTAAATTGTGTACAATGCTTTTGTGTTTTTAACCTTCGATTCGGAAAAACAAATAGTTTTTTCGGAGTTTAGACACTATAGAGTTTCCGAAGAAACTACACTACCCAGAATCCCCAGCTATCGTTTGGGACTACAACATCTGCCTTGCTTTACAAACCCTGTGATTAATCCTCAAGCTCTGTGATTGGATGTTGGAGTGGCAGTTACGCCGAGCATCAAACAGCACTTTGAAATGGAATGGAACCGTGGTATGATATTTTTGTATTTACTATTTACTTTGACTATATTTCTGTTTATCAGTTTTATTGTGTTGCACTGTTGGAGGAGCCTGTGACCTAAGATTTTCATCGTCATAACTACACTGTAGCTATGTTCTTATGCCAAAATACAAACCTTGAACCTGGACCTTGAACCTTGAACTCTCCATAGCAGCAAGCTAAGGTATACGAAAGTACATTTAATTCCTTTTCAAAGTTTCCAACTGCTGGGTCCATGATGTGGTGCGTGATCTGTCAGGGTTGAGCAGGGCAGGTTGGACCCAAGTGCAGCAGAGACAATAGGCGCATTCACACCGCAGTACTTTTCCCACAAAGGTTCATGAGAACTTAGTTCATGAGAACTCTTTTGTCGCGTTTACACCAAAAAGAGCCGGTACTAAAATTAGTTCATGAGAACCTTTTTACCCCCACGAAAGTCCCTGCTAGAGAGCAGGGACTTTCGTGCGGCTCTCTTGTGAGAAAAGAGCTATATTTCTGATTGGCTGGGCGGATTGCAAACCACGCCCCGTAAAACTCCCAAAAAGTGTTGTGAAGCCGCCATTTTATTATCCTCGCATTAGCATTATTAGCATTAGCATTAGCCCAGCGCAGAAGCGCAGAGAGACTAACTTATGGCAACACAAAATAAAACATGGGGGCGGTGGAGATGAGGAGGTGTCGGCGTTCTGGCGATTTACTCGGAAGGCTTCAGTAGAAGCTGCTGGGACTCCCAGCAGCTTCTACTGAAGCCAGTCCCCAACTCCGGGGACTTCCGGCCGGGGACTTTGGGCAGCAGTATACGCCATGAAGTGGTTTGCGGCCTGCCAGTAAACCCAAAGCAGAAGAAGAAGTGACGTCAGCGGCTTCATTTGCCTAATCCACCCCCAGGGACTTATTCCGGTGTGAACGCGATCTGTACTTAGTTCATGAGAACTAAAGAGTTCTCATGAACTAAGTTCTCATGAACCTTTGTGGGAAAAGTACTGCGGTGTGAATGCCCCTATTGGTTTAAACTGAAATTACCGTTATTCAATGTTCACTGGAAAACAATCAACATCGGCACCTCTATTGTTTCCCCGACTCAGACTGCAAGGAATCTGGGTGTGACCCTAGATAACAACCTGTCCTTTATTGCAAACATCGCTGCTACAACCCGCTGCTGCAGATACACTCTTTACAACATCAGGAGGATACGTCCCCATCTGACCCAGAAAACGACGCAACTTCTGGCCCAGGCTCTTGTCATCTCACACCTAGACTACTGAAACTCCCTCCTGGCTGGTCTACCTGCATGTGACATCCGACCTCTGCAGCTCATCCAGAATGCAGCGGCTCGTCTGGTCTTCAACCTTCCAACATTTTCCCACACCACCCTACTCCTCCGCTCCCTTCACTGGCTTCCAGTAACTGCTAGAATCCACTTCAAAACAATGGTACTTGCGTACCATGCTGCGAATGGATCTGGCCCTTCCTACATCCAGGACATGGTTAAACGTTAGCCTAAGGCACACCTGTGCAATAATCATGCTGTCTAATCAGCATCTTGATATGCCACACCTGTGAGGTGGGATGGATTATCTCGGCAAAGGAGAAGTGCTCACTATCACAGATTTTTTCAGATTTGTGAACACTATTTGAGAGAAATGGTTATTTTGTGTATATAGAAAATGTTTTAGATCTTTGAGTTCATCTCATGAAAAATGGGAGCAAAAACAAAAGTGTTGCATTTATATTTTTGTTCAGTGTATTTTACTGTTTTAATGGCTTATCAAGAGCACAAACACAACATCTTGGTGTCATTTTGGACAGCTCTCTCATCTGCACCACAAATAACAAACATAACCCGTACTGCTTTCTTTGTACTGTCTTAAAACCTTTCCTTAGAATATGTTATGAATTATAAGGTGTCCTTGGGTGCTTTGAAAGGCGCCCCTAAATAGAATGAATTATCATTATTATTTATTATTATTATCTGAAACGATGTAATAACTTTTAAAACTTTTTCCAGTCACTTGCCCCATGCATTCAGCAGCAGCAGGCCATTCACTTTGATTTTATCCCGTTATGAATGTCATCATTTCGACAATAAAGAAATGCTACATAAACGTTATCTTGCACATTTTATCTAACCATCTCCGTTTCTAACTTTCAATATATTTTTTGTATTCTGACTACGTAACGCCGTTACATGTATTCCGTTACAACCCAACCCTGTGTATATCTCTCCGGACTGTCCACCAGCAGATGAAAAACATCCACCTCTCCGCCTCGTCCAAGGGACGAGGGAACCGTGCGGCAGAGTTTCCGTTAACATTTGTTTTCTTCTGACAGCCCAGCAGCAGGAGAGGTGGGGAGAGGGAGGCGGGGCTATTTCATCGTTATCAGAAAATGATCATATAGATCGCTGCTAGATGAGGGCAGTGGGGGCTCTTCTTGGAGTCTGGCTTTTTAAAAAAAAAAAAAAGTTCATTAGTGAACTTTGAGCCGTCATTTATTTTGCAGGCAGCTCTCTGCCTCTCACGTTATGGCGCGCGCCGGAACCAACATTCAGTTATTACCGTAAATGAGTTCGGTTCAGAGAATAAAACACATACAAAATTAATTAAACTCGATATTTGTTCACTTGAATTTCACTTTGAATTCTTGGATATTCTCAATGGGTGAATACATATTTTTATAATAATAAAATAATAAAAAATTAAAATGACACCGAAGCTTTCTCAGGGTGGGCCAATGAGTAAACTGGGTGGGCCTGGGCCCTATGGTGGCTACGCCACTGCGCTACATTAGTTGTCGAGGATGGCTGCGTCTGCAGGTGGAGACTCCGGTGCTAGTGGATCGCCGGAGCTGTAGATTAACATTTACATGCTTATTGTAGTTGTAAGGGCAATGCCTGTAGCACCATGGAGCATATGTGTGGGCTGGACCTGTGTTTTACAGGAAAAGAGTGAGCAGAGGGTCGAGTTGTCGATTCTTGTTCAGTTTTCATCTTCCTCACCCTCTCAGACTTTGAGTTGCGCGTGCTGCTAAAGAGACGCGCTACCATGGAAACCAAACAATGGTGAGCTGTATTAAAGTCCGAGTGGAAACAGTCGTGAGTAAATCGGATTTTGTCAGAAATCGGGAGAAATATGACCCCGGGAGGAAACCGGGAGAGGGCAATGAAATCGGGAGTCTCCCGCGAAAATCAGGAGGGTTGGCAAGTATGACACACACACACACACACACACACATAATGTTCATATTTAGTCTCCTGATTTTAAATGGGAATTAAATCATTTGAGTGTTCAAATGATTTAATTCCCCCCCCTCCAACATCACCAGAAGTCATAATTTAAGGGGTCATTTCCCAAAAAACTCTTCCGGGGGAGGATCCCCCCGGACTGCCCTAGTAGGGTTTGTTCACCATTTCCATAGTCCCACCAAAAATATTTTCCACCTGCCGCCACTGCCGTTGAATGATGGGATAGTAGACTAAATGTTAGAATGGGGTACAAAAATACTGGACTCAAATGCAACGACTCATATTTTAATGAGAAAAATAAAACAAAGTATTAACAAAAAAATCACTCTTGCAAGGACAAAACAAAACTCTCCTCTCTGGTACTCTCCTCTCTGGTACCCGCTGGGTCTCTGGACATATGAAGCACACTGAAACAAGACAAACTGGCAGAAGACAAAGGGAGACAAGGACAATTTAAACATGAGGGAATTGGGAACAGGTGGAAACAATCAGGGGCGGGGCAGACGCTGACGATGGTGGGAAAACACCCAAAGGGAGGAAGTAACAAGGTCTGAAAAGAAAGACAAGAGGTGAGTACAAAATAAAACAGGAAATGGGAAAACGAGACATGACATGAAACATGGGGACCTGACTAGAGATGACAGACATAAAATAGACAGACAAGACATGAAGTAACATGAAAACCTGACTCTACTGTACATAGAAACCTGACTAGACATGGAATGACATAAATAACTGACTAATCATGAAATGACAGACATAAAACAAACACAACTAACACAATTGACGAGACACCACAGTACTCCCCCCTCTAGGGACTGCTCCGGAAGTCCCAGACACTCCTGGATGATCCTGATAGAAGTCAGTGATCAAACTCCGATCTACAATGAAACCTGCAGGGACCCATTGTCTTTCTTCGGGACTCCAAGCAGTTTCTTAACACTGTATACAGGACCACCATCAACCATCCGGGGAGGCGGTGGGGGCTTAGAGGCGGGCACCAGAGGACTCTCTCTTACAGGCTTGACCTTGCCCACATGAAACGTTGGATGGACCTTGAGCGACCTGGGTAGACGTAAGCGCACATACACTGGGTTAATCACCTTAGAAACCTGGAAAGGGCCCACGAACCTTGGGGCTAGCTTTCTGGACATGACATGAAGGGGTAAGTCTTGTCCAGGCCTATAGGATGGAGCAGGTCTGCGATGCCGATCCACCACCTTCTTCATCTGGCTGGCACTGCGCAGGAGAGCACAACGAGAACCTGCCCAGATCCGGTGGCACCGACGGACCATGGCGTGTGCCGACGGGACCGTGACCTCACCTTCATTGGCAGGGAACAAGGGTGGCTGGTAACCATAAACACACTGGAAAGGAGTAAGTCTAGTAGCGGCGGTGGGCAGTGTGTTGTGAGCATACTCGACCCACACCAGGTGCTTGCTCCACGATGCCTGGTTCTGGGAAACGAGACACCGCAAACAGGTCTCCAGCTCCTGGTTGATGCGCTCTGATTGACCATTGGACTGCGGGTGGTATCCCGAAGACAGGCTGACGGTGGCACCAAGGAGATGGCAGAACTCCTTCCAAAAACCTGAGATGAACTGGGGGCCTCGGTCCGATACGATGTCCCTGGGAAAACCATGAATGCGGAAAACTTCACGTAACATGACCTCTGCCATTTCTTTGGCAGAGGGGAGCTTGGGTAATGCAATGAAATGTGCAATCTTACTGAATCTGTCCACCACCGTCAGGACAGTGGTGTTTCTGGCGTGGGTTTAGTCTTTTGGATTTTCTAAGGAATTCCAGGTTCTTGTGATCAGTCCATACTATAAATGGTTGTTCCGCCTCCTCTAACCAATGACGCCAATCTTCTAAGGCTATCTTTACTGCCAAAAGTTCCTTGTTCCCCACATCGTAGTTCCTCTCTGCGTCTGTCAATTTACGTGACAAGAACGCACAAGGATGGAGCTTGTTGTCCTGAGCAGACCTTTGGGAGAGCACCGCTCCGACGCCTTCGTTCGAGGCATCCACCTCCACAATGAATTGTCTCTGCGGGTCAGGCACTGTGAGGATTGGAGCCGTTGTGAACAGCGTCTTGAGTCTTTGAAAGGCTTTCTCCGCCTCAGTGTTCCACTTAAACACAACATGGGAAGAGGTTAGTGCATGTAATGGCGCCGCAATGGCGCTAAAGTTTCTTATGAACCTTCTGTAGAAGTTGGCAAAGCCTACAAATTGTTGGATCTGTTTCCTGTTTGTGGGAGTTGGCCAATCTTCCACAGCACTAACCTTTACTGGATCCATATGAACATGGTTTGCGGAGATGATATAATCCAGGAAGGAGACCGTCTTGGCATGAAACTCACATTTCTCAGCTTTGCAGTACAGTTGATTCTCCAACAGTTTCTGGAGTACTTGGCGGACATTTTGAATGTGAGTCTCCTCATCCGGTGATAAAATTAAGATGTCGTCAAGGTAGACGAAGACAAACTTGTTGAGAAAGTCCCTCAACACATCATTGATAATACCCTGAAAGACACCTGGAGCATTGCATGAACCAAAAGGCATCACAAGATATTCGTAGTGGCCACTAGGAGTGTTGAAACCTGTCTTCCACTCATCGCCCTCCCGAATTCTGACGAGATGATAGGCGTTTCTGAGGTCCAGTTTGGTGAATACTTGGGCATCCTGCAACAGTTCAAACGCTGAAGACATTAGTGGAAGGGGGTATTTATTCTTAACAGTTATTCCATTGAGTGGACTATAGTCTATGCATGGACGGAGAGAACCATCTTTCTTGCCCACAAAGAAAAAGCCTGCAGCCGCAGGTGATGACGATGGTCTAATGAGTCCAGACTTAAGGGAAGAGTCAATATAAGTCTTCATGGCCCCTCTTTCTGGTGCAGAGATGGAGTAAAGCCGACCTCTAGGGATCGGAGCTCCAGGCAAAAGGTCAATAGGGCAGTCATAAGGTCAATGAGGTGGTAGCGATGTAGCCTTAGTCTTGTCAAAAACCTCTTTTAAGTCCAGATAACATGTAGGCACTCTAGACAGGTCAGCGTACTCTGACTTGATGTCAGTGGCAACTCTATTGGGTTTGTCTGTCTGATTAACAGACTGTCTTGAGTTCCCAGGGGAGGCTAAGCAGGTAACTTTACAATCAGGAGCCCAGTTCTTAATATTTCCCGACCGCCAGTCAATATTCGGATTGTGTCTGAGGAGCCATGGAAGTACCAAAACTATAGGGTGAAGTGCAGAGTCAAATAAGTGGAATCTTAATTCTTCTGTGTGAATGTCATCTATCGTTACTTGAACGGGTTCAGTTATATGGGTTACTCTGAATAACAGCTTGCCATCTAAGGCACTGGCATCTACAGGGGAAGTCAAAGGAACAGTTGTAATGCCCAGTCTTTTAGCAAGACCCCAGTTCATCAGACTTTCGTCCGCCCCTGAATCCACTAGTACCCCCTGAGTCATGGTGTGGTCACGTAACTGCAATTTTACCTAGGTCAATGATCGTGGAGGAAAGTCCGCTGCAGAAAATCGGCTCACCAACGCCCTCCGTCGCGCCGATGAGCCTGTCCTTTTAACGGGCAGGAGGATGCAGCATGGCCATGTTGTCCACAGTAGAAGCAGCATCCTTCACAAAAACGGCGCTGTCGTTCCTCTGCTGTGATCCTGGCTCCGCCCAGCTGCATTGGTTCCTCGGATGATGTTGTCAGGAGTGTATTGTTTACCCATGGGCGTTGTGGGGCAGGTGGGCGCACCCTGGTTCTTAACCTCTCACTGTTCCTTTCATTAAGTCTAATATCAATACGGGTTGACATAGCAATGATTGAGTCAAGATATGTTGGTAGCTCCAGGTGTGCTAATTGGTCCTTAATAGAATACTTTAGGCCATTCATAAAGGCATCAATAAGGGCTGGGGTGTTCCACCCGCTATCTGCTGCTAAAGTGCGAAATTGTATCGCATAATCTGCCACTCTTCTGGGTCCCTGTTTAATCTGCATTAACACTCGGCTGGCCTCTCTGGCTGGTGAAGAGTGATCAAAAACACGCCTTAGAGTCTCTGAGAACATGTTCATTGACTGGCACACTGGAGAATTAGAGGACCATTTGGCCGTAGCCCAGGCGGCAGCTCGCCCGGTTAAATGGGACAGCATAAAGGCTACTCTAGCTTGGTCTGAAATAAAGACAGAGGGGTTATGGGCGAAATGCAGTTCATACTGTACCAGAAAGGGGCGACAGTCCCCAGAGTCCACGGAAAACTTCTCTGGAGATGCAAGGCGAAGCGACGTTCCAGAAAGGGGAATGTGGTCTGCAGCAGCAGCAGAACCAGCGGAAGCAACGGATGGGCTCGGCATAGTAGGAGACCATGTAGATAATCCAGCTTCGAGTTGGGCAAGAGCTCTGTGCACTTGAACCGCCAGGTGATTAACTTGATTAGTTACAGCCTCCTGGAATCCTGCTTGGCGATCAGTGAGGTTACCAACTCCTCTGTTAATGGAGACCAGCTTCGACATCCGCGTTAAATATATCTGAGTCGGCTGAGTCCATGTTGGCCAGTTCGTTCTGTTAGAACGGGGTACAAAAATACTGGACTCAAATGCAACGACTCATATTTTAATGAGAAAAATAAAACAAAGTATTAACAAAAAATCACTCTTGCGAGGACAAAACAAAACTCTTGATATCAAACAAACAAAACTCTCCTCTCTGGTACTCTCCTCTCTGGTATCTGCTGGGTCTCTGGACATATGAAGCACACTGAAACAAGACGAACTGGCACAAGACAAAGGGAGACAAGGACTATTTAAACATGAGGGAATTGGGAACAGGTGGAAACAATCAGGGGCGGGGCAGACGCTGACGATGGCGGGAAAATACCCAAAGGGAGGAAGTAACAAGGTCTGAAAAGAAAGACAAGAGGTGAGTACAAAATAAAACAGGAAATGGGAAAATGAGACATGACATGAAACATGGGGACTTGACTAGAGATGACAGACATAAAATAGACAGACAAGACGTGAAGTAACATGAAAACTTGACTCTACATAGGAACCTGACTAGACATGGAATGACATAAATACCTGACTAAACATGAAATGACAGACATAAAACAAACACAACTAACACAATTGACGAGACACCACACTAAAAGCTTTAGGAATCCAAACTAAAACCTATTATAAGTACCCTGTTTCAATATTGATGCAAAACAAGTGAAATTTGACCCTTTTAGAGAGGTTTAGAACAAAAAAAACACTTCTGGGGTCATTTGGGTGCATTTTCCATTTCTCTGGAACCCATCGGTCGATTTTGGTGATTGACACCTGTTTTGAACCGTTAGAGCCAATAGAATCGAGGGGAAGTTCACACATCCATCTAAACATTGGTGAATGAGAGTGATGCCCAGCCAGAATGCCCAAAACCGGAAGCTCTCATACACTCTCGTAGCTCTCATTGCAGCTATATATGAAAAGTACTCTTATTGACATAAATGTTATGATGGATTATCAGTACTTGAGAAGGGACTTTGTCCAAAAGCCAGACGAGACCCATCAAAAAGGGTTCTCGAAAGGAGTTATGTTGGGAACTGTGGCAGGCAGGGGGCTAGCATGCCTGGGGCTAGCATGCCTGGGGCTAGCAGGCCGGGAAACGCATGTCTGGAGGAAGTCCATAATCCAGCCAGGTAAGAACTTCACTAAACATGGTTTCTCTGTTGCCATCTGTTACACCTCGGCAGCCCTTTTCTGCTCCACGCTGGTTGCTCCCCTCCACTTACCATAGCAGCCATATATGAAAACTACTCTTATTGACATAAATGTTATGATGGATTATCAGTACTTGAGAGGGGACTTGAGATGGGACTTGAGTAGGGACTTGAGAAAGGACTTGAGATGGGACTTGAGAACGGACTTGAGAAGGGACTTGAGAAGGCCGGACCGCCAACAGGACACGGGGGGCTGGCGTCGGCCGGGGAACCGGAAACGGAGCCAGAACTGGAACTGGAGCCAGAACTGGAGCCGGAACTGGCCCCATAGTTTCAGAGCGCATCGAGTTTAAAATACCATCTACAAGCTGATGCTGACAGCCCCGCTCCTGCCGCCTGCTTGCGGCAGACCACACTTCCACGCTCACCGGCAGGCCCGGACTGGCCATCGGGAGGACCGGGAGGGTGTGTGTATGTGTGGCGCGAGCGAGAGAGAACGCGCACACCTTACGTGCAGGGGCGGTTCTATGGGGGGGCAGGGGGGGGCCAGTGCCCCCCTAACACTGACCTCTGACCCCCCTGTGGCCCCCCTAACAATGAAAAGTTTTTTGTTTTTTTTTGTTTTTCTTTTTTAAATGTATATTTTCTGGTACTCGGTTTGCCAAAAACCGCAGGTTTTTGTTGCTGTAATGTGAGATTGTGCAGACACCCTTATGTAAAGTAGAGATGTAACTGTTCATTGCCTTTATTTTTATATAAATATGGTGTTAGTGCAAACATTGCACTATAACTTAAGCTGAAGCTAACAGTAATAACTATAAGATCTATCTGAAATAAATAAGTGTACTGAAACAAATACCAATAACTGTATTGCATTGTTTTCTTATGCGCAATTACTTCATACTGTCTAGTTCTCTTTTTCGTCCTGCATTTATTGTGCTCCCCTCAGAAAATAACTGGCCCCCCAGTGGCCCCACAGTCAAATTGGTCTAGAACCGCCCCTGCTTACGTGTATTGTTGTTGTTAGCATCTGGTGCTAGCTAGCTGCGCTAACGGATATAAGGAGCTATTTCAATGAAAACAGAGGAGCGACATTTCGCCAACAACTGCGCCGAGCACTTGACTTTATGCAGGTAGCCAGACAGTGGGACATTGTACGAAAAGTCAGCACACTCAGCACGGATAGTGTGCGCAACATGATTGCAGCGTCCAGGCAGCTCCCGTTCAAGTATATGCCTTGAGTTGCACAGAGCTCCAACGATCCATCACATTGTCTATACACACACACACACACACACACACACACACACACACACACACACACACACACACACACACACACACACACACACACACACACACACACACACACACACACACACACACACACACACACACACACACACACACACACACACACACACACACACACACACACACACACACACACACACACACACTTTGTATTGTATTGTATGAGAGAGGTTCCAGGTTGAATTGAGGCGAATATTTTTAATGTTCAGAGGTTGTTATGTTTAATATTCATGAGTATATTTGTCATTGTTCAAATGATTATAAACAAACATTTGCATAAAGCATATTTGTCCACTTATATGTTGATAAGAGTATTAAAAACTTGAAAAATATCCCTCTAAGGTACATTTAGAACAGATACAAAATGCGCGATTAATTTGCGATTAATCGCGATTAACTATTTTAATCGACTTACAGCCCTAAAAACAATACAACTCCACTTCAAATGGATCATCTGCTGGGTCCATTCTGGTCTGATCGTTCTGTCAGGGATTGGGAAAGATCAGGACCCAAATGCAGTTTAAAATGAAAAAAATGTTTTTTTGGTTTTAGGATGTCTGGATCTAAGGTTATAAGAGAAACAAGGAGAGCAAACATGAGCACAAGACGAACAGTGTGCAGGCAGAAACACTAAAGTAACACTCTTTTTAACAATAAACTGCATTATTCTGATTTTACCACTTTTAATCAGAGGAGAGGAGGCATTTTTCTTGTAACATAGTCATTTCACAGTATAATAAGTGCTTTAACTGGTTACATTACTGATCATTATGAACATACAGACTTTTCAAGCTTCCCGGAAAGCCACATGATTTAACCGCAGATTGAAAACTTTGCAATGAAAACTAACATTTGTTTTTACAGCAACAACTTAATCCTGTTAAATGTCTGGCTTCTTCACACAGGAACATCAAATCCTCTTAAACACTTCAGTGCATTTCCACCAAGATGCCAGGAAAGGGTTTTTATGAGCTTCACAAAACAATAACCACATACTTCTGGACTTTTTTAATCTCCCATCTCCGGGTTGATGGGTACATGAAACATGTTTGTTAATACCTTTATAATTGTATTTGCTTTGAGCTCAGAGAGAAACCCAGACAGTCTTTAATGCAGTTAAGACTGTTTAAAGTAAATTACAGTGACGTCTCAGAGGATGATATGCTGCACAAGAGATTTATTTGTGTTGTTTTTATTTGAATCCTATGTGTAATAAAGATTAAGACAAACGTGTTGTTGTAGTTGCTTCCTCAAAGGCATTACCAGGCTTGATGAGAAATTTGTTTATCCCAAAATGATTCTTTAAAAACCAGTGATGGAAAATGTGATAGGGATGTCACAATAAAGTTAAAGGGGCCCTATTATGATCATTTTCAGGTTCATATTTGCATTTTGCTCCTCTACTGTGACATGTCTCCATGCTTTATTGATCAAAAAGCTTTTCATTTTTCTCACACTGCCTGTGCTGCAGCACCTCTTTTCACCCTCTGTCTGAAACCATAGCCCAGTCTGCTCTGATTGGTTGACTGCTTAGTATCATGGTAAAAACTAAACAATAAATCCTATGTACTTCAACATACACAGTTAAAAAGGCCATAATTGTCACGGAAAGCGGAGCAAGGTGGACACAAAAGCAAGACACAGAAACACTTGGAAGGAAGATTTAGACAAGAATATACATATATTTCAGGAATCAAGAGAAGGGCAAGGCAAGACAAAGCAAAATCAAACAGAACGGGATGACTTACAAAGATCTGATAAAGGCCAACAGAAGATAAGGACTTAAATACAAGCAGAATTATTCACATTGTCAAGACACAGCTGGAGAGGCCATGTGAATTAGGGTCGGGCAGACACAGGCGGGAAAACGCAAGTAGAAGACCTATAAACAATAATGACAAAGACAGATCATAACAAAATATATTCATCATTAATATCCTTTTTTTATGCTGTGAAAACTACATTTACTATTCAAGTTTCACACCAGTTGTGTTTTAAAAGAACATTCAAAAACACGTCATAATATATTTTTAAACGTACATTTAGGAGACTTTATTCAAACAACTGTGCTTTGTTTTATTTTGTGTGTGGAGACTTTTGTAGGACGTGTCCGATAAATGAGTCAGCACTTTTAAGTCTATTCTAAAACTTTGTTTGGAAAGCTTATCCATGATATAAAAAAAAAATATATATATCTTGTTTATTGTTTTAAATTATGCCCTTCATGTACTGATCATCTCTTTCATTCATGGTTGTATTTAATTATATATTTATAAACTTTTTGTATGTTAGAGGATTAAGGCCAAGTGTGCATTTTCTTTCATATTTGACCAAACGTTTTTTAGTTATAAGATTAAAGTCAGAATTATGAGAAAAAAAGTCAGAATTCTGCGAGAAAAATAAATAAATAATTAAAAAAATTCTTTATATGAGGCACTTTCTACTTCACATTAGTAAGTGTTATATGAAAAGTTAAAAAGTTAATTTTTACATTTTTAGCAATTTCGACCTGCAGATCTTATGGAAACTCTCTAAGTGTTAAAGGCGTAACTCTACTTGAGTGTAAAACAAGTTTTGACTAGACTTGTATCATGTTCAAACTCTAAGACATGTCTTTAGGGGGTAAAATGTGATGAAAACAAAAGTGTGGGTGGTGAAGATTAATAAAAAATGAAGTGAGAACATCATGAATAACTAAAGATGTCACACAGAGTTGAAGTTTTTTGGGGATGTTTCTTGGGGCGAAGCTTTTGATGATGGGGAATGTATAGTTTCAGGAGCAAAGTTTCCGTCAGATTGGTGCTTAGAGGAGCGGAACGCAGCTTTGAAGTGTGGAACCCTGAGAGAGGAGGTGAGGACGTGAGACGAATCAGAAACAAAGTAATTGAGAGTCATTCCCCGCACTCACTGATCACGACAATAACACAAGTTCAGTCAGACAACTCACGTGTTTCTTTAAAGGAAGGCTCCAGTCATTAGATAGTTAATAACAACTTTAGTATTTAGTGAAACATTATGTTTAAACCATACCCTGAAGAAATCAGCAATATTCCCAGGTAAATAATGATTTTATAGCTCTTTTTTATCAAAACCTGTATATTCCGTCAGGCAGCTGCCATTTTGGCCATTTTCAGTAGTCACGTGATCCGAAAAACTAGGTCGTGACGTCATCTATGCGTTCACTTTGTAAACACACGAACAGCTCATTACACCTCTGGGTAATTTGGGAACCATCAGTTCCATTTGACCTTTTTCACTGTAAAAATCATTTTATTACTTTGAATTATCACTATAGGTATTCATTCCATCCAAATACAACTGTAAAAAAAATAAAAAACATACTCTGTTATCCTCTTAGGCCCCACGGACCCGGTTCCGGGGCCGAAATCACGTCATTTGCAGGAAACAACGTCTAAGGAACCTTAATATTTAATAAACTATGAATATTTTATATCCATATAACGGGAAAAAAACTAATTTAACTGATTTTTCTTTTTTTTTCTTCAAAGAAACCACACAATGCTAACAGTGAGCCTCTGAATTAGCCCCGAGCGAAAAATGCTAACCTATTACTGCACCGAAAATCACTCCTAGCTCCCTTATTACTTATCCTAGCTGCACATCCAACACATCGTTTATGATCGTAAAGACACAGAATCTAACGGTGCTCACCTCAACACTGAAAGATACAAACTCGCGACGTTATCAACAAAAACGTACATCAAAACAAGTGGCGCTAGGTACTAACATGCGCTAGGCTAACATGGCTTACCTTCGTCTTTGCCTGGTCTAAACTGGTCTTCAATGGCATTACAACGATAAAAACGATGATGTAGTTAATCCATAGGTTAATATCCAATGGGGCTGTGTCCCCTTTGAAATGTTCTGATAATCTATAAGCAATAAAACTGCAATTCCGTTATCTGCTGTCCGCTCTGTGCTCTGTGCGCTCTGGGTCCTGCAATTCCTGCTTCCTTACGTAGTAAACAATAAGTCAAGTCTGCTGAGTAATGTGCTTACGCTGACTGGCATTGGCAGTGCACTGCATCCCCATTAAGTAATGGTTGATTAATAAATCCCATTTTATGTTTCATCATACTCTCAGAGTAGTCGTCCGGAAACTTGAAATGTTCGCTGCATACATGCGCCTGTGGATCTTTCGGTTCGGGCCGAGCACATTTCGCTAGCCACTGCCTCCGAACGTACTTCCTACGCTTACCCGTTGGCAATAGATGGAACCGAGCATTCCGTGGATTGTTCCTATCCGAATTGTGGCAATGTTTCGCGATACAATGAGGCATATTTCAATAGAATTGTGAGAGTAACTAGAGTAAACAACATGAACAAAGCACATACGTCAATTTGTCCTCGACACCAAACGCATAGTTCACGTCACTTCCGGTAAAATAAGTCATGTGACTCGTCAAAATGGCGCCGCCCACAGGGTTGATGTTATTTCGGTAATTAATCAGCTTAAAATCACTGATAACGTCATCGGATAAATAAAAAAAAAAAAAAGACTGGCAGAGACGGGTCTGTTTTATCAGATGATAATTATTTAAAAATGCGTGTCATGAGGATTGCCTCCCTTTAACATGTTTATTAGAAGCAGCATATAGTTGAGTTTGGCGACTAGGCTCGGGCATCATCACTCCACAGATATACATAGCACGTTGAGTGATGATTAAATAACTAACCCCCGAGCCTACAGGTGGAAGCTGGGGTGGTGGTGGGGCAGCAAGCAGCAGCGACGTAGAGGTAGCTGCAGCAATAGCAGCAGCAAGCAATGCATGGAGAGAGATCTGGCAGGTTAAATAGAGCGGCATATTAAGGAGACTCTGTTTGGTTGGTTGTAGAGTGGCAAGGGGGCATTATGTATGAATGCAGCACAAGTGCTCGAGTTGACTGCCTGAACTAGCTCGCAGGCTTTGCCTTTTTTTACTCATCTTTATGACATGACCAAAGCTTTGTATGCATGATGACAACTTCAACTGACATCGTTACAAACAAATCTGGAACAAAAGTGGAATTAACGTGAGACATGAGCAAACAAATTCCACGACAAAAAATAAGTCATGATTTCACCTGCCCATTTCCCTCCAAAATTGAGTATATGAATATTGATGTTTTTTAATTTATTTATGTGAATTATGACTTTCGGATGAATGATCCTCCATCATTTTTGATGTTTGCTTATAAAACACTTTGATGCGTTTTGTTATACCATCTGTCTGAATAAACAGCCTTTTAAATGTCACACAACAATACCCATCCACTTTTGTTTGCACATTATTTTTCACACTTGGGCGGTGATGTTTTGCCAGAGTGAAGCTCAGTAAATCCAAGTTAAATCCCTCTTATGTTGACACATGTTACACTTAAGGGGCAGGGAAGAGCAAACCAAGAATAAAAACCTTGTGTTCTACATTTGAATGAATTTAATCATGCAGATAGGTTCATATCGAGCGATGAAGGGTGAGCAGAGGATGCAGAAACCAAGTGTGGCTGCAGGATGACAGTCACATGAAATTAGACCTGAATGGTTATTGTCTCATTTCATAAGGGCCATTAAGGTTAATAACACTTAATCTGCATAATACATGAGGCAAAGGCATTTTTAATTATCTCTCTTGTAGTTATTAATAATTAACAGGTTGCTGCACGGCGTGAGATCATTTACTGTCTGAGGATTTTACTCTCACTTTTGTCTTGAAAATAAGAAAAAACAAAAGCTAAATGTAGCTACAGTTTGAGGCTACAGTCAGAGGTGTTAGGTAATTTAGTAAATGTACTTAAATACAAGTACAATTGAGAATCTTGTACTTTACTTGAGTATTTCAATTTGTTGCTACTTTGTACTTCTACCCCACTACAATTCAGAGGTTAATTGTGTACTTTTACTCCCCGACATATATTTATCCCTTTACTTTACAGGTTTGGATTAATGATGTGAAATATAATCAACTCTTAAATCAGACTTTAGTTCCACCTGAGTTCACAAGCTACTGAAGAATTGAAGTAAAGTGTTATGGCAAAAAGTTCAATACAGCGTATTTCTGGTATATTCATTTTTAATGTCATCTAATATATGTGTATTAAAACTTGGATGGACAAGTCCATTTTTTCCTCTTAAATATAGAGAGGTTTTTTATATTGATGTTCCTATAATGATGTCCCATTTTTAGTAGAAGTACATTTAGCGCAAATGGTCTTTTCTTCCATTTGACTTTTTAATAATCAGAAGGTGGTTTTTTGGTTATTTGTGAGTAGGTAATGGTACAGGACAATCTGTGATTTCTGCTTTAAGTAAAATAATTACCCGTTGATAAGTATTTTTCAGAGAGTCATTTTGGGCTTTCGAGGGCAGAACTCAGTAGATTGTCTGTAAGAGTTTTCTGTATAATCTGGAAGCTTAAATTAATAAGAGGAGGAAATATGTCAATTATTGGATCTTCTCAAATATAACATACTTTGATTACAGTTTCCAGATACTTGAAGAAGTCATGAGATGATGTGAGTCACACAGTTAAGGCCCTGTCACACTGTCCCGAAATTGACACCCGATGGACACACGAATATGGAATTGTGAATTTCGCACGATGATGGCCCCGAACCACACACGAAGGCAACATTTACAGTACATTACATTTAAGACATACAACTGCAATGAAAGTACCAAAAACAATTATGTTACAGTACTATGATACTGTACTGATATCTTCAGACTTTGTTCTTTACTTTATCCGTCGTTATATGTAGAAAATATTACGTTTTCTCCGTAATGTTGTTTCCATAACAACAACAACTTCCTGTCAACTGTCCTTCAAAATAATATATTATATCCTTTTTAGTTTCACAGAACACAAATTGGGTTATTTACATAATATATTTACATGATTTTGTTGTGCAATAAAACAACCCGATGGACACACGATAAAGGAAATGTTCAAATTCGGCTGTGATCGTAGCAACATCGGGCCATTCGTGAGGGCATCTTAAGCCATCGTATGACCGCCGGTGGAGTTTCTCAGGCTCCGGCAGCAACTTCGTGAGCGGTGGCAAAATCTTTGGCATGCCAAAAAATTGCCGAAGGACCTTGCGAAGGTTCATTTTCGTGTTGAATTCGTGTGTCAATTGTGCCCTTCGTAAGGCCATCGTGAGGGCATCTTGTTATCATCTGTGCCATCGGGCATTCGCCCCGATCAGAGTGAGGGTGAATGCACCGATGATAACACGAAGATGACACGATTTGACAAGATGCCCTCATGAGTGCCTTACGAAGTTGCCGCTCACAAAGTTGCTGCCGGAGCCTGAGAAACTCCACCGGTGGTCATACGATGGCTTAAGATGCCCTCACGAATGGCCCGATGTTGCTACGATCACAGCCGAATTTGAACATTTCCTTTATCGTGTGTCCATCGGGTGTCAATTTCGGGACAGTGTGACAGGGCCTTTAGAGACAATGGTCCTTTTGATTTATCAATAGATGCATTCATTTTAAGTGGGAGGGAAGTTCAGAGATGGCCTTAGGGTATGGGAACAGTTCATCTTTGTTAGTTAACTGATCCTAAGGAGGTCATGAGATGATGACTGTTAAACCCCAACAAGTATGGCTTTCATAAAGGAAAACATGTGACATTGGTGTGGTGAGCTGGAGGATAAGATGTGTGTGCGTCAAACATGCATAGGGAGGATGTGTGTGTTTATTGTAGTAGCTATGTATAATTACTGCTCAACCATACCTGTGTTTGTGTTATATTGACTTCTCTCTGTTTTATTCTTTCATGTTATAAGTACTAAATTGCCACCACATTTTGGAATAGCTGGTTTAAACAGATGTGTGTGTTAAAGATGTTTTAGGGGGAATGTGTGTGCGTTCTGTTAAAGAGTCCTCTGTCTGTGAAATTATATGACTCCAAAGTATGATTGTGGGACTGCCTGAGGACACACACACACACACACACACACACACACACACACACACACACACACACACACACACACACACACACAACACACACACACACACACACACACACACACACACACACACACACACACACACACACACACACACACACACACACACACACACACACACACACACACACACACACACACACACACACACACACACACACACACACACACACACACACACACACACACACACTGTAAGGTGATGGAATCAACAAACTGCTGAGTCACTGTCTTGAGCTCGCCCAGAAGTGAACTCGCCAATAACAAACAGCTAGGGAGGAGCAACCAACACAACTACTCCCCGCTTATGTGTATAAATACTGTAACATTCTTATGCTCTGTGCTGTCTTCTGACTGACTGTCGTGGGACGTATCTCACACGGTGGTAGAATTCAGCCCGGAGCACTCTGTATTTGGTACTGTTGCAGAGTGTTCTGTATTGTGTGTTGTTATTTTCTACCAGTAAAACAGATTATTGTTTAAACTTCTATCCTGGTGCTTTGAGTTCCTTCTTTTGTAATTTGACTAGCTCATCATCATTAGTCATCAAGGGACGGCGCGGAGCAGAGGTGAACCTTCCACCACCGCCATTGGGTGGTGCTCCAACACTACCCTGCACTATTCATTCACTAGTCATTAAAACTAGCAGCACATTTACCAGCTTTGATAACACTTTAATACATCAATAATTATAATCAAAACATATCATATATATTATTCTAAAATGGACCAATCTGCCCAATGGCTACTTTTACTTTTGGTACTTTAACTATATTTTGATGCTAATACTTTTGTACTTTTACTCGAGCAACATTTTGATTGCAGGACTTTAAGTTGTAACAGAGTATTCCTACACTATGGTACTTCTACTTTTACTTAAATGTCACCTATTATGCAAAATCCACTTTTTCATATCTTTTACATAAATATGTGTCCCCTCTGTTCTGGCCCGGCTCTGGGGCTATAACATAAACCGGAGAGTCGAGACGAGGTTTGACAATATAACAATCGTTTATTAATAATAAACAAATACATGAACGAAGCCAGCAACAGGTCTCCCGAGGCTGGCACGGAGAGAGTGCCCAGAGGAGTAAGAGCGAGAGCCGAATCAGGTTGGGCTCTCTTCTAGTAGGCTTCTAGCAGGTGCAGCTCATCAGGCAGGTGCATCTCATCAGGCAGGTGCAGCTAGGGTGACCAGATGTCCCGCTTTGCGCGGGACTGCACAGCATTTTCACGACTTTTGGTGCGTCCCGCAAATTGAGACGATGTCCCGCAAATTGAGACGATGTCCCGCATATTTCATTTTGATAGGCTAAAACGCTTTTCTAAAATCAGATTTATCCAATGGCTGTTGAGAAAGCAGGGAAGGCACGGGGGTGTGTTTGCTGTCAATCAAACTGTAACACACGGCGGGTGCTGGTCAACTTGTGTTAACCAATGAGAGTAACTCACTCACACACACCCCCCGCGGCCCCGCCAAACAACAACAACGAAAGTCAGTCAATAACGCAGGCGACGCAGCAGGTTATGGAAAATGGAGGAAACTGAAACTACACCTAAGAAGAAAAGAAGATGCACATACAACAAAGACTGGGAAGACACTTACCCGTGGGTGAAGCCAGTGCAGGCCGACTCTCAGAGTTTTTTGCAATCTTTGCAAGAGTAATTTTTCAATTTCACATGGCGGTGAATACGACGTCAAAAGACACAGAGAATGCGATTCTCACAAGAAACGTGTAGCTCAAAAAGAGACATCCCACTTTATGGAGACATTCCTACTCAAACCAAAAAATGATGGCCACTCAGATAAGGTAACAGCAGCAGAAATAACCAGTGTTTACCATACAGTGCAACAGTCCCATTCATACTGGTCAAATGACTGGTAGCTAGTTCCGACCATTTTTCCAGACTCTGACATAGTAAAGAAAATGTCATGTGGTCGTACAAAAGCAGCGTCCATAATAACAGATGTGCTTGCCCCTGCCTATGTGGAGAGTTGTTTGACAGAGATAAAAACACCAGTGATTCTAGGTGACAACATAGCCCACACACTGTGGGGGGGGGGGGGGGGGGCACCTGTTGTTGCTGATGGACAAAACTGAAAGCTATTTTATTTTATGTATTATGTTTTTGTTCCCTCCTGGCCAGTTTTTATTTGTACTTATGGTTTTATTTTATCTATTAATTTATGTTGTGCCTAATTTTACAGGTAATACACTAGTTGAATTAGGAAGATGCATTTCTAAACACTTGAAGTGAATAATGCCTGCTGCCTTGGTTAGCCTTAGTTTACTTTTCTTTATTAAGAGATACGAAATTGTTACTGCATTTTGACTTCACTTTCTGTCATTGTCACACACACAAAAACATACTCCTTGTCCCACATTTGGTTTGTTGGGACCTGGTCACCCTAGGTGCAGCTCATCAGGCAGGAGCAGCTCATCGGGCAGGTGCAGCTCATCGGGCAGGAGCAGCTCATCGGGCAGGAGCAGATCATCGGGCAGGAGCAGATCATCGGGCAGGAGCAGATCATCGGGCAGGAGCAGCTCATCGGGCAGGTGCAGCTCATCAGGCAGGAGCAGCTCATCAGGCAGGAGCAGCTCATCAGGCAGGAGCAGCTCATCAGGCAGGTGCAGATCATCAGGCAGGAGCAGATCATCAGGCAGGAGCAGCTCATCAGGCAGTAGCAGATAATCAGGCAGGTGCCGGCCCCACAGCACTGGATCCTGCAAAACACACACACAGATCCGACGGCACCCCTCGTGGTGTGGAGGGGTCGTCACACTCCCCCCATTAAGAAAGGAGTTCCACTAGGAACACCGTCGACCCAGGCTACCCAACAAGACCCTCTTCACACCACAGTGAACATCCGTTAACGCAACACATTTATTTTACTTTTTGTATTTTCATCTGCACTCCAAAACAGTCACACCGACAACTCCCCACTGACCACCCGTAGCTCTTCCACCTTCCTCCTCATTTTCTGATTTAACCTGCTCAGACTTATTTTTCACTTTGTTCTTCTTCCATTTCTTCTTCTTTGTGTTGTTACCTTTGTTTTGGATTGTTCCTAATTCACTTCCATCTTCTTTACTATCAGCCAGAGGTGTGGACTCGAGTCACATGACTTGGACTCGAGTCACATGACTCACCAATTTTGGACTCGACTTGACAAAATCACAAAACACTTGCGACTCGACTTGGACTTGAACACCAATGACTCGGGACTTGACTTGGACTTGAGCCTTCTTACTTGAGGTGACTTGATAATTTAATTCAAGGGTCTCCAACACGCCAATCGCGAGATGCCGCTAGAAGAGCAGACTCCAGTCGGGGAGAGCAGAATCTTCAGCCGCTGCAACTCTTGCTGAGAATCCTTGCAGGCAGGGGCGGGTTTTTATTTAGCTGGGCCACCATGCGGCCAATCATATGCGAGGACACACTAGGATCATACCATTATGTGAAAGAAGGGTGGGGGGCAGACGCTCCAAAGACAGCAGGTGTAGTGGTACAGGCCAGCTGCAGAGCGACAGAGAGACGGGGAGCCGGATTTAAATGCAAGCGCGTCGGAAAAAGTTTTTTTTGGTAACCACTCAGGATGTATTGCCAGAGGTGGGAGAAGTGTCACGGTTGAGTGAAGGAAGCAGGACCCAAATGCAGATAACTCTGATAAACCTTTATTTCAAGGATAATGAAACTAACATAGACAAAACAGAACACTCACCGGTGAACTCAGTCACCAACAAAAGACGAACCAACACTGAACACAGGAAGAGACAAGACTAAATACAGGGAGGGGTAATCACAAGACGAGAAACAGCCGGGCAGGGGAGGAGAAACACAAGGACAACAGGTGAACACAATCAGACAACTAGACACACCAGGGAAACTAACGACGGGAGGAGAAACACAGGGAAAAGGACCAGACAATAACCCAGGAGGAAAACATGACAGCAAACACCCAAACATACAAAACTACAAACGTGACATAACATGAGAATCGTGACAAGAAGTTCAGATCTTGTACTTAAGTAAAAGTACCTGAGTGTAGGAATACTCGGTTACAATAAAAAGTCCTGCATTCAAAATGTTACGAGTAAAAGTACAAAAGTATTAGCATCAAAATATACTTAAAGTACCACGTGCAGAGGGATCTAGATTCAGGTGTTGTTTTCCCCATAGAGACCGCCTCGCTGCACATTATCCCTTGCATAAAGATAGATTGTGGGTCCCTTATAACATGTTGTACACAGTGGAAATAAACATTCTGGTTACCTCAACATCAGGGATCTTATACATTAAACTCCTTCTGAATCAAACCGTCACGGTAGCCTAGGCGGTGGACCCTCAGCCCACACACGACTGCCAGCCAGGCCGTTCCCAAGGATTACATCCACACCTTCAATCGGCAGTATAGGACGGACCCCCATGATGACCTCACCCTGCACCAAACCAGAGTCAAGCACAACAGAATGCAGTGGAACAGGTATAACCTTGATTCCCATACCTCGCATTCGGACAAAGTCCCCGGTTCCAGAACTGTCCGAAAACGGCAACACAGAGCTCAGAATGTATGAATCATACGCAGCAGTGTCTCTCAAAATGTTTACCGGCACGCTGATGTAACTTCCCACCAATGACACGTATCCGTCTGACACAAATGTAGAAAAATCAGGTTCCCTCAGCTTGCATGGCTCGCTAACCTGCTGACAGGGAGAGAGGACAGATAAGGGTATCACTGTTACGCAGAGCGAAGCAGGTAGGACCCAAACGCAGATTACACTTGACGATACCTTTATTTCAAGGACTTTAAATAAACTTGGACAAACAAAACACTCTTCGGTGAACTGGGTCACATACAAAAGAAGCACCAACACTGAACACAGGAGGAAACAAGACTAAATACAGGGAGGGGTAATCACAAGACGAGAAACAGCCGGGCAGGGGAGGAGAAACACAAGGGCCACAGGTGAACACAATCAGATAACTATGACACACCAGGGAAACTAATGACAAGAGGAAAAACACAGGGAAAAGGACCAGACAATAACCCAGAGGAAAACATGACAAAACTACAACCGTGACATGAACTTAGGAGTGTGACAATCACAGACACAGCACAAGCAGCACAGTTAAACTGGCCCCCATTCTTGCCCCTTCTGGCATTAGCTTTGGGGCAGTCAGCTTTCCAATGCCCTCTCCCCCTGCAGAAGTTACAGATCTCCGATGGGTCAACCTGTGGCTGACCTCGCATCGCACGTTCAGCAATTCCCAAGTGTGCATGAGCGTTCTCCTCCCATCTACCTGCTGCACGACACATTCCTTCCTCCTGGACCCTGTGTATCAGCACGTAGTCATCAGCCAGTGCAGCGGCCTCTGCAGCAGTCTTCACCTTGCGTTCGCTGATGTAAACTGCAATGTGACTGGGTACAGAATTTTTTTATTGTTCCAACACAATCATATAACATAATGCAGCATACAAATTGACATTTAGGGCATTGCACCAACAAAAAAAAAGTACCAGATCCCTGGCAAACTCAACATGGGTCTGTCTGCTAGACTTCTCCCAGGACCGGAACCTCTGGCGATATGCCTCAGGGACTAACTCATAAGCCTTCAACATAGCAGTCTTAACAGTCAAATAAACCTTGCTATCTGCCACCGTTAGAGCAGAATAGGCTTCCTGGGTGTTACAGCCGCTGCTACCTTGTGAGCTTAAGTCTGTTGGTGTATGTAAATGAGCTGTGCAGTTCCTCTGCTGTCATTGGCCGTCCGGACCGCTCAACATCCGCGGGGATTGGACAGACGTCGCCCAACCCCTGCTCGCTTCTGTCACGTCATCCGGGGGAGGAGTATAAAGGCTGAGCACGGACAACAGTCGAGAGGCTCTGTATTTTGTGTCAGATGCCTCAACCCTATCCTTGTGATAAGCCTTCCTTCTGTGAATTCTGAGAGTATTTAGCCGTGTGTCTTTTGTATTAGCTCCACTGATTAGCAGTGTCTGTAGTAGGGTTCTAGGCGAGCACACTGAGTAGCAGTGTGTCGTCGGGTTCTGTGTTAGCGTAGGGATTTTGTGTGTGTGTATACTGCTTAGATCCAGGTTGGTTAGCACCTGTCGACCAGCATTCCTGTGTGTTTATACTGCTTAGATCCAGGTTGATTAGCACCTGTAGACCAGCGTTCCTGTGAGTGGATATTGCGTAGAGCCAGGTGATTAGCACCTGTAGACCCGCACCAGCTGTGTGTGTTTCCACAGTCCCGTTTTGTTTATTGTTTGTTTCCACTTTAGTAGTGAGATTTGTTTTTCTTTGTGTAGCGGGGCAACTCTCTTTTGGAGACCCTTTGTGTTGTGTTATAGTGACAGATTGACCCGTGTTGTGGGGCCAATCTGTGTGACCATCATTTTACTTAGTTTCAGTAACAATAAAACCACCGGTAACGAATATACCAAATCCAATCTGGTCGTGTCGTTTCCCGTTTGTACCCTAGCCAAGTGGGAACGTAACACTGGGTCTTACCCGTTAGCACACACTGCAACAATAAGGTACTATCAACATCAGACTACTCTCTGCTCTCATCCACACGCTCAAATAGGGAGAAAAAGGTATCTGGATCTCGCTCACTAAACTGAGGAACAACCCGCAGATTACTGGCAATGTCAAACGGAGTATTCGCTCTACCAGAGAAACCAAAGGCACGGCTGGCACCTCCAGCAGTTAAATTCAACCTCCGCTCCTCTAACTCAAGCCTTTTAATTTCTACCACTCCCCTCGTTTTTTCCACAGCCAGTTTCTCCATTTCTGTCTGCAACAGCAACAACTCCTTCCTCTGCTCAAAAGTCAGGCCTGCATCACGGTGTTGTGTCAAATGATGCACCCCCGTAGTGAAATGCACCCGCTGGCCTGCCGTAAAAAGCACCCCCCAAAAAAAGATGCTTCTATTAATCCCACCCTCAAGCACTTTGGAGGGTATAGTTGTAGGACTAGTACCAATAAATGGAGCAAGTCTCATGTATGTGACACGTGTATTGTCAGAGATAGCAAGGGGTGCATATCGTGGCAACCAGGTTGTTCATAAAAAGCACCACCCAAAATAAAAAATATTATATTAATCCTACCCTCAAACACTTGATGTAAAAATAAACAATACATTGTAAAGCACAAGTACAAGCAAAAGTATACAGACAGGACGTCACAATTAAATAAAAACATATATTAATAAAAAAATTAACTGAAAAATAAGTGACGAATGAATGCAAAATCCAGGATTCGACAACCCAACCATCAAAAAGACAACATAGAATAGCGGACTATACATTCAAATGTGCGTTCCCGTGTCAAGGGGTGCATTTCACGACGGGGGTGCATCATTTGTGTCAAATTATGTAATTTGTCGAATCCTGGATTTTACGCGACGCAGACGGACCCGGTGGAATCTAGGGGTAAGCGTGCCACAGTTTCGCCGCTGCGAGGCTCCACTAGCCTGAGAGAGTGTGTGTGTGTGTGTGTGAGGAGCTCCACGTCCATATTTGACCGTGATTTAATTGTAATTGTTGGAGCAGATATCTCTGCTCCGCACCGATCCTATATGAGTTTGTTTTAAAAGAAGGAAAACTCAAAACAACCAGGATAGGGGTTAAACAATAATCTGTTTTAATGATAAAAGGTAAGAATACAATACACTTCTCAAAGGGGTAGGCCCACCCCTGCCCTGGTCCTAATGCCGGGAGAACATCATCATCTTGACGGCAGGAGGAAAAAGAGACCGGACACAAGGACTCAACAGGAGATATTGTAAGAACAACGGGAGGAGCTGTGTGGATGGTCCTCCCATACAGGTCATCTATTGGCCCATATACCAACGATGGGCGTTCGTAGCGTATCAGCGCAAGCCAGCAGAGGACCCGGAAACAAGAGTCTCTTAGTTTGTAGCAAAACACATCTGGTGTCTGTTATCACACATTCTTGCATAGACTTTCACACACACCCTTTCTGCACATTCCAGAGACTTGAGTTGTGTCTAAAGAATATTCCCTTGCTCACATCTTACTCCAAATACAATGGTTTCACTCCTCATATCTCCAGCTTTTTGTTCATATAAACTGCTACTATTAAATACAAAGTAATTAAGTACACACATGAATATATAAAAACACACTTCTTATATATCAGGGGACATTAAGATGAATATACCAAAAATACGCTGTATCAAACTGTCACTTCAAACTTTCAAGTTACTTCAATTTTCGCACAATTCCCCCTTTTTATCTCTTTCTCCAGAGATAAACTTACACAAGGCATTTCGAAACATAACCACTGTCATTGTTTTCTACTGTGTCTGTCCCCCAAACATTGTATAAATCTATCAGAAACTGAGACCTAGAGTACTTGAAACCTTTGGGAACAGAACACAACTTTTATGGCAGTGAAGGAACCATTAGAGGGGCAACCTGAGTGCTAGAAAGCAGTCTCCTTATGTGGTGAATCATCAGCCCCCCCCCTCAGAGGAATACGCCAACAAGGGCAGCTGATAGGGAGGGGGAGATGCGGCTTTCCCTTCACTGGTGGAACTGATCAGAGAAAAGTAGACTCCTCTGCTGCCTCGACAAATCCCCCAGCCCGCTGATAGCCGCTTCCGAGTCGTCTGCTGTAGGGATGTCCTCAGGATCCTGCTCCTCCAGTCCACTGATGGCCGCTTCCGAGTCGACCTCCTCTGCGAGGGCCACGTCCGTCCTGATGTCGTCTCCGGTCCTAGCAGGTGGTTTCCCCGCCGTACACTGGCACCAGCTGTCCCCCTTTCCTCCTAGGCGGACGGCATGAGAGATCCGCTGGGTCACTCGGTCGGGGCCGGAGAGCCTGGGGTTGAGCCACTTTGGCCTGATGACCTTCAGCCAGACGAACTCCGCTGTGTCGGTTTCCTGCTCCTCAGGTCCCCCTTTTGGCGTCAGCAACCTGTGTGGAGAAATCTGATACCTATCCCTTAAGCCTGCCCTACGCTCAGGGCTCCTGGGCCCTCAGCTGTTTGGCCGCTTGGAGCCTGTTGGTGGGGTGTCTTAAAACAACCGCCGTCTGTGAACAGGTTTTCTAAATTAATTGTAGACCTCCTATCTGCCAGTGCAGCTTCAGAATCTTGGACTGTGCCCACCAAATTAAAACCCCAACATCTTTAGGTGAACTAAATAACATATTTCAATAGCTCTTAATTTCTGACAAGCATCTGTGTTATTTTTAAATGAAATCCTTGAGATCCAATTTAAAATCTAAATATAATATGAACTGCTAATGTTTCTGGTAAAGAAACACACTGTTACGATCTCAGGCACTCAAAAGGGCTGAGTCTGCTGGGTCCATAATGGTCAGTTCGTTCTGTTACGATCTCAGGCACTTAGGATGTTGGACCCAATTGGAGACAGAGGTAAAGTATTGGTAAGATACTTTATTTTTCAAAAAAACACGATGAACAAAAGAAGGTCACTAACTAATCTCAGGATGAGATGACAAAAAATGAGACCAAAAGGAAAATCGCTCACGTAGTGAGGAACAAAACTATTCTTGAGCATAAAAGAGCATAGACCTGACCATGGCAAGAGACAATACGAACTGACAGTGAACACTGGGAGACAGGGGAATTTAAACACAGGGTAACTAGACACAGGTGGGAACAATCAGGGGCGGGGCTGACACTGATGAGCACAGGAGACACACAAGGAGTGACAGGTGAAAACAATCAGGAAATTAGACACACCAGGGAAACTAACGACAGACATGAAAACACAGGGAAAAGAGACCAGACAATATAGGGAGGAAAACATGACAAGGAGAACGGAAAAAGACCCACACCTAGACATAGAAACGTGACATGACAAAATAATCCTGACAGAACCCCCCCCTCAAGGGACGGATACTAGACGTCCCTAAACAAAAACAAAAAAAATCCAAAAGGTCCAGCAGGGTGGGTGGAGGGGGTCCGGAGGACGGGCCTTGACTGACAGCCCAGGGCACGGCAGAGGACCAGGAAGGGGTCTCGGGCGGGCGGACGGCCCGGGGGCAAGGCAGAGTTCAAAACAGGGAACTCGGGCGGACGGCCCGGGGGCAAGGCAGAGTTTGAGGAGGGGGTCTCGGGCGGACGGCCCGGGGGCAAGGCAGAGTTCAAAAAGGGGAACTCGGGCGGATGGCCCGGGCGCAAGGCAGAGTTCGAGGAGGGGCGAAGACCACAGCTCTCAGCGGACTGGGCAGGAGCCGGTGTTGACCAGACAGGAACCGGAGCCGGTGGGACAGGTGTCGGCAAGATCCCCCACGGAAGAGGACAAGGAGTTGGCAAGACCCCCAGCAAGACAGGTGATGTCGAGGCCTCCAACGAAACAGGACATGGGGTTGGCAGGACCCCCGGCAGAAGAGTAGTCGGCGGGACCCCCAACGGGACAGGACACAGGGCCGGCAGGACCCCCGGCAGGAGAGCAGTCGGCGGGACCTCCAACGGCACAGGACATAGGGTTGGCAGGACCCCCGGCAGAAGAGTAGTCGGCGGGGCATCCAACGGCACAGGACACAGGGCTGGCAGGACCCCCGGCAGAAGAGTAGTCAGTGGGGCCTCCAACGGCACAGGACACGGGGTTGGCAGGACCCCCGGCAGAAGAGTAGTCGGCGGGGCCTCCAACGGCACAGGACACAGGGTTGGCAGGACCCCCGGCAGAAGAGTAGTTGGCGGGGCCTCCAACGGGACAGGACACAGGGTTGGCAGGACCCCCGGCAGGAGAGTAGTCGGCGGGGCCTCCAACGGCACAGGACATAGAGTTGGCAGGACCCCCAGCGGAACCTCCAACGACACTTGAGTAGGGACTTGAGTGGGAACTCGAGAGAGGGCTTGAGAGGGAACTCGAGAGGAAACTTGAGAGGTGACTTGAGAGGAATCTCGAGAGGGAACTTGATCGGAGACTCGAGAGGTGACTTGAGAGGGAACTCGAGAGGTGACTTGAGAGGGAACTCGAGAGGGGACTCGAGAGGGGACTCGAGAGGATACTTGAGAGGGGACTCTGGTAGGAACTGGAGAAGAGACTTGAGAGGAGAATGGAGAGGGGACTGGAGAGGGGACTTGTGTCGGTCGGTACGTCGACAGGACTCGGGGAGATGGCGTTGGCTGGAGAGCCAACAAGAGACGAGGTGCTGGAGTCGGCCGGTACGCTGACAAGACTCGGGGAGCTGGCGTCGGCTGGGGAGCCAGCAGGAGACGAGGTGCTGGAGTCGGCCGGTACCCCGACAGGACCCGGGGAGCTGGCGTCGGCTGGAGAGCCAGCAGGAGTCGAGGTGCTGGAGTCGGCCGGTATGCCGACAGGACTCGGGGAGCTGGCGTCGGCCGATGAGTCAACAGGTGACGAGGAGCTGGAGTCGGGACCATGACTGCTGGAGCCGGTACTTGAGCCGGAACCATGGCTGGAACTGGGGCCGGAAACATGGCTGTAAGGTCCGGAGCTGAAGCCTGGATCATGGCTGTGTGGGCCGGTTTTGGAGCCGGAAACATGGCTGTAAGGTCCGGTTCTGGAGCAGGGACCACGGCTGCTGGGGCCGGCACTGGAGCCGGAACCATGGCTGCTGTGCAAGGAACCGGAACACGGATCCATGGCTGTGTGGGATGGTACTGGAGCACGGTACCATGGCTATGTGGGATGGTACTGGAGCACGGAACCATGGCTGCTGGGTCCGGCACTGGAGCCGGAACCATGGCTGTTGGGGACGGAGCGGAAGCCTGGACCCTGGCTGTGTAAGCCAGGTAATGGAGTATGGATGCAAAGCTGCGTGGGCCGGTACTGGTGTACGGATCCATGGCCTTGTAGGCCGGTTCTGGAGCCGGAACTGGGGCTGGAACCCTGGCCTTGCGTCTCTTAGGAGTCTTGTGGAAGCTTTGTGGACCTCCAAACGCCAGACCAGACCCCAAGAAAGGGTCAGAACATGAAGACTGGCACTCAGGGCTACCTGAGAAAACCCTAAGCCACTCGGGCAACAAGCTCCAGAGCCAGGGCTTGCGAGCAACCTCCTGACGTGCCTCCTTCAACACAGCCTCTCTACCCCGTCTAGATGAGGCGTTTTTCCACGTATAAAAAATGTACTCCAGAGAGTATCCAAGATGTTCCGCCTGTAGCCTCAAAAGGGCTGAGTCTGCTGGGTCCATAATGGTCAGTTCGTTCTGTTACGATCTCAGGCACTTAGGATGTTGGACCCAATTGGAGACAGGGAGACAGAGGTAAAGTATTGGTAAGATACTTTATTTTTCCAAAAAACACGATGAACAAAAGAAGGTCACTAACTAATCTCAGGATGAGATGACAAAAAATGAGACCAAAAGGAAAATCGCTCACGTAGTGAGGAACAAAACTATTCTTGAGCATAAAAGAGCATAGACCTGACCATGGCAAGAGACAATACGAACTGACAGTGAACACTGGGAGACAGGGGAATTTAAACACAGGGTAACTAGACACAGGTGGGAATAATCAGGGGCGGGGCTGACACTGATGAGCACAGGAGACACACAAGGAGTGACAGGTGAAAACAATCAGGAAATTAGACACACCAGGGAACTAACGACAGACATGAAAACACAGGGAAAAGAGACCAGACAATATACAGGGAGGAAAACATGACAAGGAGAACGGAAAAACACCCACACCTAGACATAGACACGTGACATGACATAATAATCCTGACACACACTAATGTTATGGATTTAAAAACAACCAAAATCATGATACTGATAAAGTGAATGATTTCCTGGTGATACTGCTTCTACCTTAGATATTATCAAGCTGATAAAATGAATACAGAATTCCAACAAACTGTCATCAAATGTCTTTCTATTATGAATTTAGATGAAATGTATATCCCCATAATGACCTAAACAATAAAGTCTATGGCTTTTACTTCTTTACCAGGCTAGTTACATGATGTTGTCTAAATTAAAATCGGTCTCATTACATTACTATGTTTTAGCTTTAACTGTAATATGTTCTTTCTACATTTCAAACCTCAGTTACTTTAATACCTGTTGAAACATTACTCACAGGTCAACTTCTTCAGTATTCCATTCTGGAATTACATCTCTCACAGTAGCCCCTTGGCCACTGATTCTGCATCTGTGTTACCTGTTATAACTCAATCAATATTAGAAACATGTCAACATCCATCAAACAGTATCTTATCCCCAGATATGGAGCAGGTTAATTATAAAACTGTCAATCAATGGTCAGATTGAACATCCGAGTTGGGGCGGCAGGTTCCTTTCAGTCCCTAAATGAAAAAATGTAGATTTTTACACATAAACCCATGTGTAACAAAATCCTGTATGGGAAGAAAACCTTCAGGTAATAATGGATTATAAGAAAATACCAAACATCATTCACAAATGTACATCCATCATTTTCCACAGTAAACACTTCAGTGAAATGAAGTGTTTCTCTCCATCTTTCAGTCCTAAAAGAAACAGAATCTTCATGTTTTAGTTTTGAGCTTCACATTCTGCAAACTCCTGTGGGAGTGAAATATCATCAAGTAGATTAGAAACGGGTCACAAGTGCGGTTTTCCAATTCTGTGGAATGTTAGGAAACCTCTCATTTCCCACAGAGCCCCAGAATAATGTGTTAGTCCAAAAGCATGCCTGATTAGTCATTGTTTTAAATCATGCAGTTGCACTGATCACATGCAGACATACACTCACATTCACACTCACACTGTCAGGTTATAAAGTCAAGTTTGGTCAGGTTCACCCCAGAGTCAGTCATTCACAGTGCCTTTCTCAAGTCACACTGTCGGTCAGGGTCAAAGGTCAGTTGGTCTCAGTCTTTTTGGCCATGTGTCGTGCTCTGCAGAGACTTTGATATTTCAGCATAGGCCAGTATCCTTTGTCTACAAAAATCTGTCATATATGGAGCGCCATCATTAATTAATTCACGATTACAACTATAATGTTCAAGATATCTCTAACTTTTCATCGGAACAGCTGCTCCCCACATTCCCTGAAAAGTGTTAGTCAAAAAAAAAAAATGTCACTTCCTTATCGTACTACTACTGCAGTTCATTAACACCTAATCATTAGTACAATGTCTAACAGATCTAATTCAGAAACTTGTGTACTTAACTATTATCTTGAGTCAAACCATTACTAGGATCTGTATAGCTCTGCATTTCATAGCTCATTATACCAAAAAACAATGTTAAGCTCTTTAGCAGTGTGTGGAACCCTGGGTGTCCGAACATGCGACAATTACTCCCTACTTTATCAGGGATTCAAAAACAGAAGTAATTTCATCACTGGTTTGAAGTTGAATTTTTAGGAATTGTCACCTATGGTAGCTGGTAGGCACGTCTTTACCTTCCAACATCTCTAAGTATCAGGTCAACACTAATTAATTTGAAGGTGGAGAAGCATGTCTTTAAAACTCATAAAATGATGCCTTGCGCTGCCTGTGAAGCTGCAAGTAAGACCTAAAAACCACATTATATGGCTTTTTCAAAATCAAATGTGCTGTTTCTACTTTTACTCTATTTCAAACACTACATTCAGGACTACAAACAACAGTTACTTCCCCCTAAAAAGTCCTCGTATAGTAATTTGTTAACATGATGAAAAGATTGAAGAACATGGTTCTACTCTGTCCCCCTTTTTCCCTCAGTGTGTTTTAGGATGATTTTCTCACTTCACTTTAAGTTTCCTTTTTACTGCTATTTTTAATTTACCAATTGATTAATTCATGGATAATACATCTTTTTATCTCCACTTATTTATCAAGTCAATTCAAGTTCTTTAAATGTGCGCTTATAATAAGTGTGTTTATGTGTAAACTCACTCATTCCCGTTGATTCCCTTGCCCTCTCCTCTGGTTTATCTCAAGCCGTGACCCCGGCCACCTCACATTCTGCCCGACCAACTCCTCTGATTCTGACTCCTCCCCCTTTGTCCCTCAGTTGTTGAATCCATTCGCTGTAACTCTTTGAGGCAGCCTTTGGCCCAGTCTCCTCTGCAGCCCCATCATGCCACTGTTCTTGTACTGCTTTGCATTTAATCTCCTCCTTTACAGTCTCTCTGCGGCTTTATGGAGGGCGGATTCTGCTCTCATGTCCCACACTTTGCTCTTGTGCCAAATCTCGTGGCTCAGCTTGGAACTTCATGCCCTGCCTGAGGGACTGATGAGAGTAGATCTCTGCCTGTCAGCAAGCTGTTTGGTTCTGGATGCCACAGGTGGAGATAGTTCTGGCTGCAGTTCTTATTGTTGTTGTTGGTTCAGCTCTGGTTCTCTGTCTGGTCTATTGAGAAGGAGCAGTCTCCTGGTTGGGATAGGCCTTTGTTTGCTCAGGCGGATCGGGGTCTTAGCCGTCTGACATGCAGAGAGAGAGAGTCCAGGTCTCGGGACGCATTACCTATAAGAAGTCTAGTACACTGAGGTTAAATACATCCAACCCTTTCCACTCTGTCTCTTTCTAATCATACTATCTGTCTTAGTAGTTAACTGCCATCTAAACAACACAATTAATGTATCAATATTATTACAAAAACTCCCTCTAATACTCGTTTCATCCATTGTGACATATTTACCCAAACTAAGTTTTTCAGGAAACCCTTTTCTCCTCTAATTTGAACACCTACATGTTTCCAGCATCGCATATTTCACACACTATGAAAGAACATCTCTGTATTTAAAATCCCACTGCTATCTAGAACAATAGTAAACCTGCAGAGCACACTAATCAGATCACAGTAATGTAATTTGACCCAAGTGTAGACCTATGTGTATTTTCCATTATACTTATTACTTTTGGTGAACATTTATTTATATTATCTAAATTCCTTGTTCCTGATATGCAAACAGTTGGAGTGTAAAAATGTGTCTCTCAATGTAATTACACTACAGATTCTTGAGTTTACTCATCTCCTGGTGCTGTCGTTCTTAACAATGTTAGCAAACACCAAACTCCAACTACAACATTTATAGATAAATTGATTTAGCAAAATGAACTCTTATGTAATTCAAAATGTGACAAAAGAACAATGATTTGTCTTTCACAAGCTTGTGGTCTAACAGAATGACTCTTGACCTCATGGGGTCAAAATAAATTGGATGCTGATCATCCTTAACATGTGGCCTGAAGAACAAAAGGACCTTTTAATCATTAACACAATGGACTCTCAGAGATGAGATCTAGCCATGAGGTGGCTGACTTTAAAATGAACTGTGACAAATAAACCACATGCGTGTGGGTACATTATAGTTTAGAAATATAACTCAAAACAACACTACATTAAAATAATAACCATTCAAATGAGCTTGTGAAAAGCATGAAAAACAAAACAACTTAATCTACTCTCATTGTTCGTGTACACCATCACTGTGTATTTAATCAGTAGTTATCGGTTGTATCTTTTACTCCAACTATTTCACAATCTAGTAATGCCAACTGGCTGGCTAACTAGCTTAGCAGTATAGCATTAACCTCAAGTGACTGGGGGAAGGGGAGGGGAACACTCAAACAATTGCAGATAAAAACCACACTGCTTGGAGACTGAGTTCAATAAAAATTAAACCATACGACTTGTAGTCTGGCTTCAATAAAAATGTAACCAGACAAGGCCAGTTCATAACACGTAGAGCTGAGCCTAAATTTCCCAGAGTGTCATCTCCTATCATTTTATCCAACCGTGTGAGATGGCTGGAGCAAAACCCCGTGCAGCACCTCTGTCATGCTTAGCCATTAACAGCTTCCCTCTGACTGACAAACTTACAAAATCTAATTGTGGTGAATTGTTTGCGTTTTCAGTTTCCTATCTCACTGTTGTATGATCAATACAACTCCTAAATAACATTACAATATATATTTCTTACAGTGAGTTTGTTATCTAATGTTTAACAAATTCTCCTCTTTCTATGTCTAATCTAGGTGGAATAATCCACTATTATATTTAATTTGAATCGAACCTTAACCTCAATGTACTTCATAATATACTCAGTAAACCTCTTTTTACTTTCCCTCAACGTTACTGTATGTAATTAAATTCCTCTGAAATATAATTAAGTACAATTCTCAGTTAATGACAAATACCACGAAATTCACAATGCAATGCAATAGTAACAATCAGTTCTCAAACTTCTCATAAAAACCACAATGTGACGTAACTGTATCCCTCAAAAACTATGCTAAAAACAACAAATTATAGTTTCTTATTTATTTCAATATCTACCACTCCAACTCACACATTGATCTATTAATTTTCAATGTTATTCCCTCCAATTTCAGATCACTCGTTGATCGTTCACTCCTTGTTTTAAATCCACTTATTTTTCTTCAGGCATTAAAGAAGAGAGCAAACAGGAGAGAGAAAAAAAAAGAGGGGGGGGGTACTCTCACAGACACCCCGGCTGGAGCTGTCAGGCATTCCAGGAGAAGGGGGGCTTTCTTGAAACTATGGTATCCTTCCATTATGACTTCGTATTTCTTTATCTGACTAAGGCTATTCTATGTTCAATAATATATTCTATTTATTCACATACACATAAATATATCCTCCTCGCTGTCTGTCCAGCTTTTAAGATGCGATATTTCTTTCAACAGAATGGGAGTTAAACCCAACAGAACAAGAGATGACGTGATTCCGGTCGTTTCAAAATGGCTTTTTGAAATTTGCGTATCTCCCCTTGGATTTTTTTACATATAACTCACCTCCAGCTCCTATGAGCCTTGGATTTGTTATTCAGATTTGTCATGGATGGAGACTCGATACTACCACTTGACTCCCACCAGCGAGTGGGACTGTGTGGACTCTATACCTACACTTAAGCTAGGGACGTTGTGCCCTTCCAGCCGTCCGAGACTCAATACCCTACGCTGAAATAGTTCGCTGCTTCACTTTTATATTTATATAACTTTCATACCTATACTAAAATATGTATTGCATTATCTTAGCGTGAAGACTATGACACTGGGAAATATCTTTGACAATTACAGATCTTCGATAGAAACAGGCGTCCGTTTTACCTTTCAGTTGTAGGATCCTGGTTTTAGTTGTCAGAGATTATTCCAGGCATCTCCCTCCGTCTGCTGGCTGCTAGTGTTTCCTCTAAAAAACCCTACTCATGACGTCACCACGTCGGCACGTCCTCACGTCATCACGTCGGGGTCACCATTCTGTTGGAGCAGATATCTCTGCTCCACGCCGATCCTATATGAGTTTGTTTTAAAAGAAGGAAAACTCAAAACAACCAGGATAGGGGTTAAACAATAATCTGTTTTAATGATAAAAGGTAAGAATACAATACACTTCTCAAAGGGGTAGGCCCACCCCTGCCCTGGTCCTAATGCCGGGAGAACATCATCATCTTGATGGCAGGAGGAAAGAGACCGGACACAAGGACTCAACAGGAGATATTGTAAGAACAACGGGAGGAGCTGTGTGGATGGTCCTCCCATACAGGTAATCTATTGGCCCATATACCAACGATGGGCGTTCGTAGCGTATCAGCGCAAGCCAGCAGAGGACCCGGAAACAAGAGTCTCTTAGTTTGTAGCAAAACACATCTGGTGTCCGTTATCACACATTCTTGCATAGACTTTCACACACACCCTTTTTGCACATTCCAGAGACTTGAGTTGTGTCTAAAGAATATTCCCTTGCTCACATCTTACTCCAAATACAATGGTTTCACTCCTCATATCTCCAGCTTTTTGTTCATATAAACTGCTACTATTAAATACAAAGTAATTAAGTACACACATGAATATATAAAAACACACTTCTTATATATCAGGGGACATTAAGATGAATATACCAAAAATACGCTGTATCAAACTTTCACTTCAAACTTTCAAGTTACTTCAATTTTCGCACATAATCCACGTTTCAAAATGATGCTGAAGTAACAACATACTGATACCCGTTAGTAAAAACCATGAATTAATGCTGTGACAAGTCTGCAGACAAGACGGCAGGCGAAAAACCTTTTAAAATGCGTGTTTTCTGAATGGAGATCGGATCGATCAGGATAAACTAACCTGTAGCTGCTCCGTCCACACTCACAACAATGGCCTACAGACAGAAATAAAACAGCGACTGTATTCACCATGACATAGACCAGGGGTGGGCAAACGTTTTGGCTCAGGGGCCACTATGAGTTTTACAATTTGACAGACGGGCCGGGCCAGTAGCAGATCGGTGAAAACATATTTAGCTGTCCACTCCTCATTATACAATCGGCACTCAATGTTGACTTTTCTTTTCTTTGTTCCACTCATTGTTACAGATGCAGGTTCAAAGGTGTATTAGGTTCAAAGGTGAATTATTGCGTCATGACGTAACCGTTTACGTGTCTTCTTATGACCCACACAGCGTTTTACGCTGATTTTCTCCGCAACACCGCTCACAACAACATCAATAGAGGACTGCGTCTGGTATTTTTTTATTATACGAAGCCTAAAGATTAAATTAAAGAACTACTTCTCCAACCTTATACCTTTCTCCAGAGTGCCGTGGTGCATTGTTTATTAATGTGGTTCAGCTGCATTAGCTACTGCCAGGGGCGGACTGGCCATTGGGAATACCGGGAGTTTCCCCGGTGGGCCGGTGCTGTGTGTGGGCCGGAGGGCCAAAAAAAAAAAAAAATGTCTGCAGAATTTTTTTTTGCCTAAATCCTACCGGCCCACATTTGTAAGTGTTCCGGCCCAGCCCAGCCCAGTGGGGTGTGGCCAGGGTTGGGTTGTAACGGAATACATGTAACGGTGTTACGTAATCAGAATGCAAAAATCAAGTAACTGTATTCAGCTCGCGTTACATTTGAAAAACGAGTAATCTGATTACAGTTACTTTCGTAAACCTGAAGTGAATACATTTTGGATTACTTATTGGAATTATTGATGGAAAGATTTCCTCACAACATTTAATATTCATTACTAAAGGTACAGCCGAATCATCACAGCGCACAAAACCGCGCAGATGGACCAAAAAGGGGAGCGTTTGAAAAAAATGTGCGGGTCCGCTCAGTGAAACAATAACAACGTAACATGGAGGAACAAAAGTCTACGTTTAAATCGTGTGTGTGTGTGTGTGTGTGTGTGTGTGTGTGTGTGTAGAGGTGTGTGTGGTTAAAACTATGAGGGGCCGTGTAGGCCAAAATTCAAACTCACCTCACACACACACTACTGAAAACATCTGGCCTTGCACACACACTACTGAAATACTCTCACATTCACTACTGCACACCTCACACACACACTACTGAACACATCTGGCCTTGCACACACACTACTGAAATACTCTCACATTCACTACTGAACACCTCACACACACACTACTGAAAATTAAGCCTCACACACACACTATTGAAATCCTCTCACATTCACTACTGAACACCTCACACACACTACTGAAAATTAAGCCTCACACACACACTACTGAAAACATCTGGCCTTGCACACACACTACTGAAATCCTCTCACATTCACTACTGAACACCTCACACACACACTACTGAACACCTCACACACACACACTACTGAAAACATCTGGCCTTGCACACACACTACTGAAAATTAAGCCTCACACACACACTACTGAACACCTCACACACACACTACTGAAATCATCTGGCCTTGCACACACACTACTGAAATCCTCTCACATTCACTACTGCACACCTCACACACACACTACTGAAAACACCTGGCCTTGCACACACACTACTGAAATCCTCTCACATTCACTACTGAACACCTCACACACACACTACTGAAAATTAACCTCACAAACACACTCCTGAAAAACATTTTACTGAAAGGTTCTCAGTAGGGAATGTGCATGTGTTTCACCTATGTGTGTGTGAGGGGATTCTTGCTGTAACGGAAGTCTTTCTTGCTGTAACGGAAGTCATTCTAATGTAACGGAAGTCACCTGCTAGTGGTCTCTTTGCTAGCCCCGTTAGCTTCATTAGCTCCAGGCTGCTACTCGGACGTGTTTGTTGTGTTGATGCCTGGTGGAAAAATGGAAGCTAACCACACGGATCGTCTCAATCAGGCAGCAGCGTTAATAACGAGCATATTAACATCTGCGCAGCAGACTACGTCCCCCGCCAGGAGTAACCTCTCCTCGGTAGATGGAGAGATCGCCACTCTTTTTCGCCAGGCCAACTCTACACAACCGAGCAGTTCAAGGCCACAGCAGCCCCCATCAACTCGTCAAAGAGTGAGGCAAAATGTCAACTCGTGGGCCTCTGGAAGCAGGAGGAGGAGGTAAGATGTATATGGTTAAGTGTTTATTTGTTTATAGGAGTAACCGGTGTTAGTAAACACATGTTAGGGCCCAATAGCAGTGATTATTTTAATCATTAAAAGTTAACCCTTCTCTCGCCATTGACTTCAATTATTTCAAAATACAAATAAAAGCAATGGCTGAGACTGATGTTACTTCAGGGCATTTTGCACAGTCTTGTAATTATGTTAGCTTGTCACCAGCCCTAGAGTAAAATCACCTGGAACCCATCTAGTGTCTGTTTTTACTTCTCACCTTTTTCATCCCAAACTATTATTCATGCCTGAGATTGCGCGTAGCACACAAATGATTCAGAGCCTTACTAGTTCATCCAACAGTCACTGCAATAGTTTGAACCAGCTTCGTGCAGTTTGTAGTTTACTATTATATAGTCCTAACCTACCACAAGAAGATGAAATTAGGTTGCTATAGCATGTTGTTAAGGTCTTATTGTTACTTGACGTTTTGAGAGAATTAAGGAAAAATTACATTGTCATTAAATTGCATTGTGTCATAGTGTGTTAAATGTTTAACTGGTTGGCTCTTATTTTTCAGGCCCACTTCTGTGGAGTACCATGACCATTTCAACAAGGATGTAATTATACTCCCTGACCCAACATGGGAGTTTGTGTGCAAGCAAAAGTCCAAACAGTTCTTGCATGCAAATGGTCACATACTCAGTGCTTTTGAGTTCCATAAATCATGGAACCAGTTGACCCTATTCCGACAGATCCGGGATGAGTTCAAGCCCAGAATTCCTGAGGAAGTGAGGTAGGCTTAATTTGCCCAATATAAAATATATGTGTAAAGACGTTTTTGATGTGGTTACTCTGGTCTTGGAACAGCTATGTAATGAGTCATTCTTTGTAACTATCATTCATGCATGCTGTGTCTGTTAATGTTTTATTAATCATGTAATGCTTATTATCTGTCAACTCTTCAGCTTGCAGTTTCTAATGGCTTGTGGAAATAAACTTGTGACACCTAAACTTAAAGAAGGTCAAGAGTTTGATGGTCACATGATTCACAAGGTCTTCAGGTCAAAAGCCTTGTATGTAAAACCATCAGTTGCTATTCTTGTAAGTTTACCCTTGTTTTTTAGATCCTGGATCTCATTTGTTTAAATTTTTTTATTGACCTAATATCATTGTAATCCAAATATAATTGTTTTTCTCTTGATAAGGGTTACAACAGTGATACTGAGGATCAGTCCTGTGCTATCCAGGAGGGTCCCAGCACAAGGTCAAAGTCAAGGGCAACTCATCCCAGGGAAGATAGCAGCGAAGAGGGCCACAGCGATGGTTTAATTCTTGATGAAACCGCTACCTCCAGCCTGCCACTCAACAGCTATCTTCACACGACAAGCTCTCTGCCTCACACCACCAACTCCAGCTTCAGCTCTTCTGTCGTTCCAGTGACTACCAGTGTCACCTCTTCTGTCACGGCTTCCAGCTCGACCATTGCCCCCACATCTGACTACTCTTCATATGTGACCTTAATGAGAGATGTCTCTGATTTATCGTCGGATGATGAGGATTTAAATCGTGCAATACAAGCTAGCCTTCAAACTGAACAGTAAGTTATCATTTCATATAGTTATAGACATAACCAAAATATCAAAAATACTATAACACACATACAACTGCATGTTCATTAAAACATTTTATATAGTGAATCTTATTGTAATGCAAAACATGTAAAAGTTAAATTGTCCCTTCAGTAAAACAATAGATAATGAAGTGCCATTTCTGGTAATTGTTCTGTTTTTTTCAGAGCCCAGGCAACTGAACATGCCTCTGTTCAGGAGATCCTCTCAGAGTTGGCTGATAAAATCTCGGCAAATAGTCGCTGTAAATTCAACATCAACCGCTCGGCAGTGTTGGATGGTGCCTTCCGGAGCTTCAATCGGGCCACGTACGACCCCAATGCCACCATGAACATCAAATTTTCCGATGATCTTGGACGGAATGAGGAGGCAGTGGATTTGGGAGGACCAAGGAGGGAGTTCCTACGCCTTCTGATGGAAGCTCTGATGATGAGCTCCATGTTTGAGGGGTCAGAATATAGTCAGAATCTGGCACTTGATATTCCAGGTAATGTTTGTCCACTGTAGAAGTGTAGTCAGTAAATTCAAATAACATTTCAAATTCTACTGACTATGGTCAATAACAAAAGTCATTGTTGCTATCTGAGCTATTCAGATCTTTTCAACCACATACTGCCTTTACAGCACACAGAGAGGACCGCTATTTCCTTGCTGGAAGAGCTATTGCTGTCAGTCTTGTCCATGGAGGCCCACCACCTAGTTTCCTCTCTACAACACTATTTGACTGCTTGGCTGCAGGCAGCCATACAGCCAAGCCAGTGTTGAAGGACATTGCAGACACAGACATCTACAATCAAGTGAAAAGGGTTGGTTTTTCTCATAACACAGCTATTCAAAACTTATCATATTAACAAATTCAGTCTTTGAAATGTAAAACTATGCTCCTGTATGCTGAACTAAAGCAAATTCAAGATGTACCATTTAGAACCATTTATTAACCATTACGTTTTATTTGTTTTTAGTAGCTTTTTAATACTACCATTTTATTTCAAGTGTCCGAGAGTTCAAAATATGAGGACCTCATTGCTGCAACTCAACAGATGCAGGATTATTTGGCCAACGCAGGGTGTCTTCGTCCGCTGAAAAGGGTTCAGGAGAAGGAACAGCTTGTCCATGATATCCTCATGTTTCAAGTTGTGCACCGGGTTGAAGCCCCATTCCAAAGGTATTTCCGTTTCTCTCTTTCTTTCTTTCGCTTTCTCTCAAACGAAAGTCTATCTTAGGGTTGGGCGGTTAATACGGTAATTGTCTATATCAGAACAATTACAAATATTAGCAAGGCAAGTTTATTTATATAGCACATTTAAACACAAGGCAATTCAAAGTGCTTTACAAAAGAACAAATTAAAAGCATTACAAGATGTAGTGCAACAGAAAAACATACATTTACGTTAAAGAAATCCTTTAAAAACAGTCATAAAAACCTGAAAGAAAACAAGCCTAAATGGAATTAACTTTGTTCAAAATACAAGAATAAAAGTTATAGTGCAGTGTAAGATAAAAACATTGGATTAAATAAAAGGCAGTGGCAAATAGAAAAGTCTTCAGCTTTGATTTAAAAGAAGTGAGAGTTGCAGTGGACCTGCAGTTTTCTGGCAGTTTGTTCCAGTTATGTGGAGCGTAATAACTAAACGCTAACCGCAGGTTGCCGACTCCTGGTTCAATGTAATCTTCTAAAATGTTGTGTTAAGTGTGAAACTAAAACAACAAGCGACAAGTTGAGCTAGCAAAAATAAGCGTAGTAATACATATTACCCGGCTGTAATACCGTATACTGGGGTATAATTTGACAAAGGTTAAAAGGAAAAAGTATTTAGAAATTACCTAGTATTTTTTTTTGCTTGCCTGGTCTAAAGTGCAGCGTGCAAACATTCAGTCAAACTTTTTAAATTAGCAGAATCCTCTGATGTCTGAGTACCCAGAATGTTGGTTTTCTGTCAGAGCCTTCATTTTATGAATTGAGAGTGCTCATCACTGAAATAAATATGTCTTTCTTCGATTAAAAAGGTTCCAAGAGGGGCTTAAAATCCTTGGCATTTTGGGAAAGCTCCAGAAGAGCCCAGACAGCTTCCGCCCTCTATTCTGCCATCAGCAATCTGCACTGACTGCTGAGATAATGGAGGATTTGTTCCCCATCCATCTATCTGCGCAAGGCAGCAACAAGAGGAGAGCAGAGGAGATGGTGGTTCCCTACTGGAGAGACTACCTAATTGATGCGGAAGGTAAGAGCTCTGGTTTGTAAAAAGTACATGACAAGTTGAAATGTTTATTGACATAGATCCATGTTGTCTCCTCTAGAACTTGTACTTTTCAATACAATCATTTCAGCCATAAAAACACATCTTGCTTTAATTTTTTTAAGATCAAGAGGGGTCCTTCCAAACTTGAGCAAATCCTTGCCTTTGCCACGGGAGCGACAGTGATCCCACCAATTGGCTTCCAACCTATGCCATCTATTGATTTCCTGCACGAGGAGGAGTATGGAGACTCTGCTGTGTCAAACCTCCCTCTTGCAAATACATGCATAAACTGTCTCAAGCTGCCGTTGCACAGCTCATACTCTGTGTTCAAGGCAAAACTGGACTTTGCCTTTGCCAATACACATGGCTTTGGCAGAGCTTAAATTGTCCAAGACAAAATATTGTTGTTACACAAAAAATACAGTGTTTTCATTGTCTTTGTTATTAAGCAAGGAAGTTGTTGTATCACTGTTAATGTGACATAATCTCATTGGAAAACAACCAACATTGTATTTTAATGTTGTCATTTTTTGTTTTTTTTGTTATAAGATGTCAGAAAACAAATGCTAAAGAAAACCACAACAGAAGTACTCCAAGCCTCTATGGGGCGCTAAGTGGAACAGTTGATTTTCGACCCGATGGAGAGAGATCAAACAAGAGGACAATCCACAGGAGAAAAGTGAACTATTATTAAGACACTTTTAATTAAATGTAAAATACTAATCGCCAATGTAAAAACAAAAATAACCCTTTCTTTATCGTTTCTTTAGTCCACTTTTGTCCCATGGATTTTCCTCATGGTTGGTCTCTGTTGGGTCAAAAATCAACTGTTCCACCTAGCGCCCCCTAGACGCCTTAGAATTCTGACTTTAAACTCAAAATTCTGAAATGCTCACTTTTGGTCAGAAATCAAAATAGTTCCCATTTGGCCCTAAACCTCTTAGAGAGCACATTTTAATTACATCTATTTGAAATGTTATATGTCCCACATCTTCTGTGTGAACTGTTCAAGGCAAGGCAAGGCAAGGCAAGGCAAGGCAAGGCAAGGCAAGTTTATTTATATAGCACTTTTCAACACAAGGCAATTCAAAGTGCTTTACAAAAAATGAAAGAGATTAAGAAAATGGCATTTAAAATCAGTCATTAAAAAGAAAAGCTAATAAAATAAACATTAAAAGAAAAAATACATGGATAAAAGTTACAGTGCTGTCAATTAAACATTAAAAGAAAAAAGTACATGGATAAAAGTTACAGTGCAGTCTAAGATATGAATAGTTCAATTAAAAGCAGCGACAAAAAGAAAAGTCTTCAGCCTGGATTTAAAAGTAGTCAGAGTTGCAGCGGACCTGCAGGTTTCTGGGAGTTTGTTCCAGATATTTGGAGCATAATAACTGAACGCTGCTTTACCATGTTTAGTTCTGACTCTGGGGACAGAAAGCTGACCAGTCCCTGAAGACCTGAGAGATCTGGATGGTTCATAATTTAGCAGGAGGTCAGAAATGTATTTTGGGCCTAAACCATTCAGTGCTTTATAAACCAGCAGCAGTATTTTGAAATCTATTCTGTGACACACAGGAAGCCAGTGTAAAGACTTCAGAACAGGAGTGATGTGATCCACTTTCTTAGTGTTAGTGAGGACTCGAGCAGCAGCGTTCTGAATTAGCTGCAGCTTCCTAATAGATTTTTTAGTGAGACCTGTGAAGACACCATTGCAGTAGTCCAGTCTACTGAAGATAAAAGCATGGACAAGTTTTTCCAAATCCTGCTGTGACATTAGTCTTTTAATCCTAGATATATTCTTTAGGTGATAGTAGGCTGATTTAGTAACAGTTTTAATGTGACTGTTGAAACTCAGGTCAGAGTCCATGACTACACCTAGATTTCTGGCTTTATCTGTTGTTTTGAACATTGCACACTGAAGCTCAGCGCTAACTTTTATACGTTCTGCCTTGGCTCCAAAAACCATTACCTCAGTTTTATCTTTGTTTAATTGGAGAAAGTTCTGACACATCCAGTCATTGATTTGTTCAATGCACTTACTCAGTGTTTGAATTGGAGCATAGTCTCCTGGTGAAATTGTTACGTAAATTTGTGTGTCATCTGCATAGCTATGGTAACTTATTTTGTTGTTCTTCATTATCTGAGCCAGTGGTAGCATGTAGATGTTAAAGAGAAGAGGCCCCAAGATGGAGCCTTGAGGAACCCCACATGTCATATTTGTCAACTCAGATGTGTATTTACCTATAGAAACAAAGTTGTTTCTGTCCTTTAAGTAGGATTCAAACCAATTCAGAACTGTTTCCGAAAGTCCCACCCAGTTCTCCAGTCGGTCTAGTAATATGCTGTGGTCAACAGTGTCAAACGCAGCACTGAGATCTAATAATACTAACACTGAAGTTCTGCCACTGTCTGTGTTTAAGTGGATGTCATTAAAGACCTTTACAAGAGCAGTCTCAGTGCTGTGGTTTGGACGAAAGCCTGACTGGAACACATCAAAACAGTCATTTAAATGCAAGAAATTACTCAACTGTTGAAAAACAACTTTTTCAATGATTTTACCTAGAAATGGGAGGTTTGATATGGGCCTGTAATTGTTCATTACTGAAGCATCTAGATTATTCTTTTTTAAGAGCGGTTTAATGACTGCAGTTTTCAGGGCCTGTGGAAAAATACCTGAGTGAAGAGATTTGTTTACTATATGAAGTAGATCTGAGGCCATGCAAGGCAAAACATCTTTGAAAAATCCTGTTGGAATAATATCAAGGCAGCAGGAGGAGGATTTCAGAAGTTGAATAATGTCCTCTAGGTTTTTATCATTAATCTGATGGAATTGTGTCATGATGTCTGAATTGATGTTAAGTGGAGATAGGGACAACACATTTACTGTTCCTGATGCAGAGGCACTGACTGCTTGTCTGATTTTCTGAATTTTGTCAGTGAAAAAGGAGGCAAAATCATTGCACGCCCTGGTGGATAGAAATTCAGAGGCTACTGACACTGGGGGGTTAGTTAGTCTGTCGACGGTAGCAAACAAGGCACGTGCGTTGTTTTTGTTTTTGGTAATGATGTCAGAGAAGAACGATTGTCGTGCGTTTTTCAATTCCAAATTATAGAGGCCAAGTCTCTCTTTATAGATTTCAAAGTGAACCTGGAGATTTGTTTTTCGCCACCTGCGTTCAGCTTTTCGACATTCTCTTTTTTCTGTTTTCACGGTCATGGCCTTTCTCCATGGAGATATTTTCTTGCCAGACACTTCCTTTACCTTAGTTGGAGCAATGGCATCTATAACATTTTTAATTTTTGAATTAAAATGATCTACTAGCTCATTTACTGAGATGTTGGCAGGGGCAAGTGTGGAAGAGAAATTCTGAGTAAACATTTCCCTAGTGTTTTCAGTTAAATATCGCTTTGTGGTTACCTCTTTTGAACATTTTTGTGAACAGAAATAGAGCTCTCAAAGAAAACACAGGAATGGTCAGAGAGTGCAACATCAGTCACCACAACCTTAGAGATATTCAGACCCTTTGAGATAATTAAGTCCAGAGTGTGCCCCTTATTGTGCGTGGGCTCCGTCACATGCTGAGTCAGTCCATAGCTATCAAGAACACAAAACAGTTCTTTAGCCCCTCTGTCCTGGGGGTTGTCAACATGGATGTTAAAATCACCAACAATGACTAGACGGTCAAAGTCAATACACACTATAGACAGCAGTTCAGTAAAGTCATCAAAAAAGCTTGCACAGTATTTGGGTGGTCTATAGATATTTAGGAACAGAGCTCGAGAGGAGCATTTCAGCCGGAGGGCCACATATTCAAAAGAATCAAAGTTTCCATAAGATGTCTTCCTGCATTGAAGGGCATCATTGAACAGAATAGCAACTCCACCCCCTTTCTTATGCATTCTTTCCTGACTCATAAAACTGAAGTTGGGAGGGGTTGATTCGATAAGAACAGCTGCACTGTTATTTTGTTCAATCCAAGTTTCTGTTAAAAACATAAAATCGAGATTGTGCTCAGTGATAAAATCATTGATTAAAAATGTTTTTCCTGCTAAAGACCTGACATTTAATAAAGCTAGTTTAAGTTTGTTAAACACACTATCAGTCATGTTTTTTTGTAACAAGCTGTGGCTGACATGCAATCACTGCTAAATTAGATACACTCACACAAACGTTTGAGCGCTTCCTGTTTCTATGATTCACCGCTCTTAATCTATTACCTATCAACACAGATATCGGCAAAGCTACTGGCAGGCAGGGCCCCGACATGTCCTTGAAAGAGTTGAGAGTGCCATACGCCCTTGAGCCTGGACCCATCACATATCAGTAAGAGTTTGTTGTGTTTTGTACACACACATCCTTATCAGGCTTCGGAGACTGCAGAAGCCCCCTCGAAGGGAGGGGAGGTGGTCGACGTAGGCACGGTGATGGAGACGGGCTAGATGGTGCGGGGGTAGAGGACATGCTGCCAGGGGGGGAGGTGGTTGACGTAGGCGCGGTGATGAGGACGGGGGAGATGGTGCGCGTCTCCGCGGTGATTTTGGTGGGCGTCGTTGAGGAGCGGGGGTAAAGGACATGGTGCCAGCCCTGCGTATCGCCTTCGTTTGGTCTTTGAACTCCAGGAAGGAATCGGTGCCAACCCTCTGTATCTCCTTTGTGTGTTCATCGATCTCCAGGAGGGTGGGCGAGGGTGAAAGGGTGAACGGAGTATCCTCAAAGGCGTTGACAGGGGGGGGGGGCAGTGGAGACTCCTCCATGTGTCTCATATGTCTCCCATAATCAGAACATTCCTCAGGCGGGTGCAGTGATAATTCTTCAGGGTTTCTGCGTGATGTGTTGTGTCTTTCTCGTGTTTTGATTCCTCCTGCCGCTTGTCCTTGGCAGAGGGAACAGATTGATGACGCAGGCAGTTGAATATGTTAGAGATAAACAATTTCACTCCTGACTTGTTCAGGCAAACTCCATTTGCCTTGAAAAGATGTCTGCGATCCCAGAAAAAGTTAAAATTGTCAATAAAATGAACAGAATGGTCAGTACAGGCCGTTGAAAGCCACGTGTTCAGTGCAAACAATCTGCTGAATCTCTCCACTCCTCTTCTGACTGGCGGTAGAGGGCCACTGATGAACACCTCTGCATTTAGAGAGCTGGCAGTTTCCAACAAACATTTAAAGTCTTCTTTCAGCACTTCTGACTGTTGTTTCACAACATCATTTGTTCCAATGTGCAGTACCACATTCTTCACAGTCGGATGTTCAGCCCCAATATGCAGGATCTTCTCAGCCAAGTCAGAGACCACATCCTTGGGAAAACAGAGTACTTTGGTGTTGTTCTTATTACACAGACCTTTTACATCTCTTACAGCAGAGTCACCCACAATCAGAGTTTCAGGCCCAGTCGTTAGCTTTCCCTCTAGCCTTTTACTTTTAGAGTAGCTATTGGTCCTTACCCTGCTGCGTGAAGAGGACAGGTTATCCAGGTCATCAGATCTCCGGTTCTCGGTCAGCGGAGCGTATCTGTTCTGGATTGGCACACTTGGTGGTTTAGGAGGATTGTTTGTAATTCTCCCTTTAGCAGCTGTCCACGGCTGTTTCCTAGTATGAATAGGGGTTGAAGAGGCGCTCTTCCTGGGTGATAACAATGCAGGCCAGCCGGTCGCATCACAGATTTCGGAGCTCTGGGCTCTGCCTGTTATCCGTCCTCCCAAATCCCATGGAAGTGATTTACTCTTAGGCTTTGCACCCAGAGAGTTCCAGGGAGGACTACCACTTGTAGATTTATTACCCGGTACACAGCCCTCCTGTTCCTTGGAATCTTTGTAGCTGCTAACTAGCTGTGAGTTAGCATACCCTTCTCCATTACTTAGCAACACTGGTAAAGTTGTGTCATTCCCACGACATAGTCCATTCACTTCCACGTTAACTTCCAACCGTTGCATTTTCATTTCCAACACAGCCATCTTCTGTATAAGTTTCTGGAAGTCATCTATAGAGAACGGAGGCATTTTTCTACCAACTAGCTTAAGCTAAATAGCAGTAGCCTACCAGGCTTTAGCTGTTGCTAGGCCACGCTATTGTAAGACTGACGTCGTCGTAAAAATGTTGAAATATGGCTGAAACCCTCCGTCTATTTACGAAGATGAACTGTCCCAGTGATAAGTTAATGTCCAGGAGCCGCTGCTCGAAGTTTTCAGAGAATAAGAATAGGAAAATCAGCATAAAAAGTAAGCAGAGGCAAGAGCAAGCCTTATAAGTCATGTTGATAACTTAATAGGCCCTACTACAAAAAACACTTTGCACTGTCCATGTGCAATTTTTTAGGTCTCTGCTGTTCCTGCCTACTGATACACTTGTTTGTTCAGACTTCTGTAAAATTGCTCTTATGTACTGTGTTGCTGGACAAAAAGCAAAAGAGAAGAAAATAAATTGATGCCTAAGTTTCCATCATCATGTAGTGGATCAAACTGTTGCTGTATTGCTTGAGCTATTGTGTCATTAACAGTAGCTATAGCAGGGATTATAACATTATTATTTGTCTGTATTTCAGGTAAAGGTCCTTCTTCATTTATCCCATAATAGTCATTGTTGTCAAAAATGTGATCCACAGCTGTATTTCCCTGTCCCATATAGTTAATTATACCTGCATGCCAGAGCTGTAGTGGAGTACGACCCCCCTGTGTGGAGAGTCCATGGTGGTTCCACTGATTGATGAACTCTATTGTTGCTGTTCTAATTCTAGGCATAAAAATATAATGTAGACAAAACAAATGATACTCATCTAGAGAATCTAGTATATAGATGGACTCCATGTAATTGAAAAGACTGATAAAATGTCTACTTACTACTCTAACTTCAGCCCATAACCTTTCAATGCGTTGATTGTGAACCGAGGACCCTGCAATGACACTATGTCTATTAAGTCCCCTTCTTTCAAGCATATAACGGGCAACCAATATATTCTCCATGCCATGATCACATCTTACTCTAGATGGTAATCCAAAATTCTCTACTCCACTCACAAACAATGTCAATACACTCGATGCTCTGTTATTATCCAGACAGGTAAGATAAATGATAGATCGACTAAATCCATCGACACAGCCATGAAAAACCATCCTCCATCGTGCCAACTTGTGGTTGCCGTCAAAGTGCCTGTAAAATAGAATAAAAAGGAAAACACAAGTATAATTGCAGAACATTTAGTAGGATATTAAAACAAATGAAATGTTTTTGACATAGAACAGCAAAATTAGACGCTTGTGTGAATATGCACGAGATTAAGCCTACACATGTTTAATTGTATACTAATAATTACTCATGCACACATTAATAAATATATTAAAGTATAAAGTATAAAATAATTGAGGTAGAAAACACTTAACACATACTGTAAATATTTCTTAAATACTATTAGTTAATCAAATTAAGTTGTAATGTTCTTACCACAGTTCATTAGACGTCTGAACATCATAAATGCGTCGGCGGATAGCATGCCTCCTGCGAATTGCTCTTCCTACAGGGTCAACTTCATGAAGACTCTGTCTTATACGCCATCTTTGGATCCTTAACCCCCTTGATCTGAGACTTCCAGTTATATAAGCCTCTCCAGCATTTGGTGTCCTCTGAAGTACATCAGTAATTATCTGGTTCAACTCTTGATTTGTCAAAACACTGTATTGTAAACCCTGGATCTCAAGGTTTTGCCTGTGTCTGTACAGGGTGCGGCAGCTGATCCCAAAGCAATTAGCAATTGCTCTCCAATTCATTCCCATTGACAAGCAATGTGAAATTTGAGCATTTGTAATGCTATAAGCTGGACGACCAGGCAAATTAGTGTTAACAGTAGGTGGAATCATTCGACTGTTAGCTGTAACACTGTATCTCTGAGTTGCTTCATATTCCGTTAGAATAGATTGCAAACATCCATATAAACTCTCAATCATGACAAAATATTGTCCATGGATTGGCTCATTACCAGTTCGGGATTCCATGAGAAGTTCTGATAATGTCCTTGTGTGATGATCAAGCTCACGATAAAGCCTCCCCTGTTCAAAATCATCTCCCACGCGTTGTCTTCTAATACTATCAATACAGTGTAGAGTTCTTCTCAAAACGTTTACAATATCTTCCTCATTACACTTTGCAATACATACAAAATTCTGAATATGAAAAAGGAGAAAAATAGTTTTAAAAAGCATGTTTGTTGAGGTCACAAACGGTCAGATTATGAGCACTTGTTTTGGATAATTACTTTCTGGTTTCGCTGGGAGGCAGATGTACTTCCTGTTGTAAAGGTCAGTGTTGTTAAGCTGCAATAAGCTAACAAGCTAACTACACCCAATTTGAGCCAGAACCTTTCCTTTTTTGTTTGATCATTTATTGAAGTGATTGATATTTCAGGCTGAGAGGATAATGGCCTGTTAAATATGGTTGATTAAGCTGTGTACTTCTAGCCGACAGTTATGTTAGCATTAGTTCGTTAACAGTAAGTAAATATAAGACTAACCTCTGTACTCCAGCTAGCCGGCTACTTCTGTTGCTCCCGGTCTGCACGTTTTACGTTGCTTAAGGTAAGTGAACATGAAACTATTCAGCAAAACTTTCAATAATAATCTAAGGTATTTATTGCGTTTTGGGATATTACTTGCATACAAATCTATAAATGCCTTAAGGTTTCTAAAACATACAATATGTGGTAAATTCAACAGTGGACCCAGCAAAGATTCATATTTTTGCATGATTTTTGTTATTGATTTGTTGCTGTTACTTAATTATACTTTTAATAAATTCAAGTCAAGCTTAGTTACATGTGATGGTAGCTATATGCTCTCTGTGTGCCTCCTCCGCAACCAGACTGTATTCAAACTCTTAAGTACCAGTTCTATCTACTTTAAACAATTAAAAAGACAAAATCAACTACATTTATTGATATACCAATCTTTATTTTTGGGGCCTCTTCTTCTTTTAAATTAAACTTTCAGACATGAGATATAGAAATACAGTAATAGTTTTGTCTATTTACAAAATAATGAGCCATTCCTTACAGTTAACTTCATATTTCTTATTGTCTAAAGCATTTATGACACACATTTCCCCCTCATATTCACAGTGTGGATCAATTGAGACAGCGTGCAGAGACTTTGGGAGAAACCTCAGCATGACGGATGTCCTGTCTGTGGGTTTGGCTGGAGAGGACTGAGGTGGAGAGGTCTTTCTCTGGGAGGAGGACCAGGCCTGATGGAGGAGGACCAGGCTTGATGAAGAAACCACCTAACTGCATCTGTGAGCACATACTGGGCTCAGCTGTGACAAACAAATGATGGTCCTGTTTGACTTTGTGTTCACAATAAAAGTGTAGTTTCTTAGTGAATGTCCTGTATTGGTCTTTAATCTGAAATCAGCTTTTCATTTTCTTCTTGCCCCTCTGAGAAAACGGTGAGGCAGTTGTGTCCTTCAGGTATGTCCTTTCCTAACAGAAATGACAAGAAACATATGACATTATTGCAGAGCAAGTGTGTTATTTATGAAAGGTTTGTTTATTTAGCGGCTGTAGAAATAATGTATTTTTTTAATTTTAATGTGTTTTTTTAATTCATCACTTTGTACTACAAAGATAATCAGATTATGAATGAACAGTCTGCAGTTAATCAACATTAAAATATCTTATTAAATAATATTCAACTGCTCGGTTGTCTCACTGCAAGAACCACTTTTACCACGTCTTTTACAGACAATATGTAGAGACAAATGGTAGCAATTCTCACAATGTAAAATAATAATTGCCTTAAATACATTGAAATGTGAAAGCTGATTATAGTTGTTACTTTATCTATTTAAACCAGAACGTTTCTCGATTCTTTGTACAGTATGAAAGGAGTCTTTGTACCTTTGAGTCCATGCTGAAGTTCACTGATGTTAGGAATAGGTCTGTCTCTCGTGGTCAGCATCCTCTGGTCTGTCTGCATCACCTGGAAACTTTAAACAAACAGATATATATGTAAAGTAACAATGTGTTGGTCACAGACTTGTTTTTACATGCAAATGTCATGTGATAATCTTTTTGTTATCCTTAAAAAAAGTGCTGGATATCAAAGCCCTTACTGTATCTTATCAGTTGGATTGTGTATTATTGTATAGTTGGGGTCCTTTTTATTTTAGAATCGTTTTTCATGAGACAGTCAATTTAAATATTTGTCCTATACCATATTCACATTCATTTGTAACACACACGTAAGGGTAAAAGACAAACATCTTCAACAAATGTAATGCAATGAATAAGCTTCATTGTCACAGAAGCACACATAACGTCATATCTAATATTTAAACAAATCATTTCCTTGTCCCTAAAGCATTGACTGAGCTATTTTCGTCCTCAAATGCAGACATTAAGTTACATGTTCACGTTCTGCTGCCACAATAAGTCGGTTTCTCCAGTGTAATGATAATAAAATGCTAAGTAAGTATTGGTAATAATATTAATAAAAACTACAACGTTTGGGTTCGTTCGTTTAATATGATGAACGTTAACCAGTAAGCTTCAACAATCAACTCCAGCTCAACAAACCATATTGCAATATCTACGTCAACGTTATTTCTGGAACCAACTGGAAATGTGAGATTCATATTTTTCAGATACACAGATCTTATAGTGAGGTTAATCTATGGGTTAATCTCATACAGTACTCTGCTCTTCAACACTAATGTGACGCTAGCTGTCTGCATCGTCGAGCATAGCTATTTTAAATTAACAATAACAATGCATACAGTTACCTAACTAGCAAACTAACTAATGTACAAGCATGACCTTATTTTACCAACCTCACCGAGAAGCCTTATGTTTTACAGTATAATCATTCTTAATGTTTTACACTTCTCTATTATGTTTTAACTTGTATGCTACGGATAGCATATTTAGCACAGATATAGCTTCGTATCGCTTGTTAGCTGAATAAAAAGACAAGTAAGAAATAAAGTGCTTGAATTTTACTTACCGAATAAACTGCATTCATGGACGGTCTGTTTGAACTGCAGAGCCATAAGATAAGTGCGATATTTCAATGAAGAAGAATACTCCACACAACAAACACGTCCGAGTAGCAGCCTGGAGCTAATGAAGCTAACGGGGATAGCAAAGAGACCACTAGCAGATGACTTCCGTTACATTAGAATGACTTCCGTTACAGCAAGAATGACTTCCGTTACAGCAAGAATCCCCTCACACACACATAGGTGAAACACATGCACATTCCCTACTGAGAACCTTTCAGTAAAATGTTTTTCAGGAGTGTGTGTGTGAGGTTAATTTTCAGTAGTGTGTGTGTGAGGTGTTCAGTTGTGAATGTGAGAGGATTTCAGTAGTGTGTGTGTGAGGCTTAATTTTCAGTAGTGTGTGTGTGAGGTGTTCAGTAGTGAATGTGAGAGGATTTCAGTAGTGTGTGTGTGAGGTGTTTAGTAGTGAATGTGAGAGGATTTCAGTAGTGTGTGTGTGAGGTGTTCAGTAGTGAATGTGAGAGGATTTCAGTATTGTGTGTGCAAGGCCAGATGTTTTCAGTAGTGTGTGTGAGGTGTTCAGTAGTGAATGTGAGAGGATTTCAGTAGTGTGTGTGTGAGGTGTTCAGTAGTGAATGTGAGAGGATTTCAGTATTGTGTGTGCAAGGCCAGATGTTTTCAGTAGTGTGTGTGAGGTGTTCAGTAGTGAATGTGAGAGGATTTCAGTAGTGTGTATGCAAGGCCAGATGTTTTCAGTAGTGTGTGTGCGAGGTGAGTTTGAATTTTGGCCTACACGGCCCTTCATATAAAACACATCAGCCACACCGCTCTTTAGCCTTTCTAATGATTCTGAAGGTAAACACAGCGAAGGCGGTGCGTGAAAGGCACTGCACGCTCGTCTTCTCAGAGGCTGAGTTAACCCTCCCGCTGCCTCCTGGTGCTGCAGAGATTTCATGAAGTGAAGGAGGTGTTCCTTCTACAAAACAGCTGTGGGCAGCAGATACTGTGAGAGTCACGGACATGAATACATAGATCAAGGCAGACTGGTGCACACACTCTCCTGTTTTGCCAATCCGGTGCTTAAACAAATATAGCTCTAAACCCCTGGCCGAAATGTCCTTAAAATGAAGTCCGAGTTCGACATTTTAATTCATGTCCTGCCAACACTGGCAGGACAGAAGGCGACACGCCCGTTCTAAGCCATGTCCTCACATACCAAGCTGCATCCCCAAAACGTTTATTATGTTGTTACAACAGGGTTCAGGGGGAGTGGCTGTACGGCTGTACCCGTAGGATAGAAAAGGGGGAAGTGACGTCTGACTCAGAGGTCGCGCGGCTGTGGAGAAGAACGTGTTGCCCACATTCTGTTACTGAGTTTAAGCTAGTTAGCTAGCAGGTTTATTGTTTTGGGTGCAGTCACTTTTGCCTCCACTTGCTGTTCAAATAAATGTTGAAAGAAAAAGTTAATCTGTTTACAGTTCTATTTTATATGGGTGTTGAAGAAGAAGAATAATTGGGAAGGATGAAACCCTCTTTAATGGTCACACATGCAGAGCACACAGCACACACAGTGACATGTGTTCTCTGCTTTTAACCCATCCTAGTACCAGGAGTACTAGGAGCAGTGGGCAGCTATTGCACAGCGCCCGGGGAGCAATGGGAGTGAGGGGGGAAGGGGGATGTCCGGTGCCTTGCTCAAGGGCACCACGGCAGGGCAGGAGGTGAACTGGGACCTCTCCAAGTAGAAGTCCACACTCCAAATAGGTCTGGTCGGGGACTTGAACCGGCGACCCTACGGCTCACAGTCCAAGCCCCCACTGACTGCCATAGATTTAGTCCCTAATTTTGCTCTCAAAATGGACCAGATTGATGCATTTAACTTCAACATTTTAAAAAAAATCTTCCCGGGGGAGCTTGCCCCCGGACCCCCCTAGAGGAGGTGAGGTCCACCACCTGCCCACACCCCCTGTTAAATTGTCTCATCCCCATTGAGGATGCTTCCTATGCCCATGTTTTATTCTATGTGTCAAGTCAGGCAAATTGGGTCAAAATGTTATTGCATCAATGATCTGTTAACATTAATATCACTAAATATATGCCATAACTATTTTGCTCTAGGCAACACAAGGGCTCAGGTAATGTGATTGCTATATGAATAATGGTCCAAAATAACATCAAATGCATAGGGTTTTTGTTAAGTAACATACTTTCGTTGCCGGCCGGCCGATACATGCCGCGCATTAAGTGGGCCTGTCTGTCAATTAATTCCCGGGCCACTTTTTCCCCCCAGTCCGCCCCTGGCTACTGCCCGCTGCAGTGCTGCTCGTCTACCGGAGTTTATTCTCCCGTTAACTCGCGGCAGCGGCCGCTGTAAAGTTTTCATTGTCTGACTGTCACACAAGCAGCTGATAAATATCCCCCATCCCCATAAGTGAATGCGTTTTAGTCTGAAAGCTGTTTGGCATCACAACGCTGTTATGAAAGTTTCTCTGCCATTCTACAGGTGATGTTAGCTAATCAGACTATCTTGACTACTTGTTGCTATCATATCGTGGCATAAGCCGTTTTCTACACGCATGTTTTACCGGCGTAGTTTTCGTTAGGATTTTACTTGTGATGGCCACATGTAGCCCATGTATTGATTCCATCCGATAGCTGCAATAATACAAAACAACAAGAAAAGGTCTGCCTCTTCACAATGGTCAATAACAGTTATTAAAGTAAGGTAAAATAAACAGAATCACACTAAGCCTGGTTAGTGTTGCCTGACTTTATATAAGTGTTTTTTATAAGTGTGTGGTCGCGTTCTAGTCACTTTGCTCAGCGCTACTGCTTGTTACAACTTGTATTCGCCGTACTCGCCATGAACTGTTATTGCTCAGGTTAATCTCGACCCCCTCCAATGTAAGCGTGACATATTTGGTTCTTGGATCTTGCCGGGTTGCCGAGTGGGGCCAGCTGAGAGAATAGACCAGACTCCAGCAAAGGTAAATTGTGTCTAGAGTGCGCCATCTAGTGGGATCAACTGAAATGCCGGGTATTGCAGGAAAAAGGCTAAATGAATGCGGTCTTTACTATAATTTGGACAATTTTGTACCAATATTCGGCGGGCCGGATTCAAAAGCCCAACAGGCCGTATATAGCCCGCGGGCCTTAGTTTGCCCATGCCTGACATAGACAGTCTGTGGTTTGTTCATGTTTAACTTTTGTCCAGTTTCTTAACAGATATGAGGAGCTGTGAGCTCTGTGTGCTAACAGCTAACAGCATGATGTTTCGGGACATGTTGCGCTGTTGGGTGCTGACCAATCACGAAGCGTCATTTCTTGACTGGCAGCAAAAACAACCAATCACAGCAGTGCTTCTCTGGCTGGCTCTGTCCAAAAGAAGTTTTCTCCCTAAAGGAATACGCTTTCCGTAAAAGTGGAAATGCTGTGGCGTTTTGTGAAATGCTGTGGCATTTCCTGAAATGCTGTGGTGTTTTCTAAAATGCTGTAGCGTTTTGTGAAATGCTGTGGTGTTTTGTGAAATAGAGTGGCGAAGTCACGCCCATCTACTTCCGGTCCATGGGACCTTATTTCGGAAAAATTATGTATTGAAGTCAATGGAGAGAAAACGTATCTTTCGATCCCATTTGAATTGTGCCATGATTTACACATATGATGTTTGCCAATCTTAAAAAATAATTTCCATGTCAAAAAAGTCACAGTTTGTCGTAAAACTGTTGAAATATAAGACTATGAAAAATACGCAACTAGAAAGACTACAAATCCCAGAGTCGCGTAAGCGATGTCACAATTGTTTTCCTCCACCAAATAAGAGATAGCTAAGATAAGATAACTTTAACAAGATGCTTGTGTGCTTAGTACCAGGTTGTTATCATACCAGCAATGGGTCTTGCTCGTTCTTTCGCTTCCCGTCTGATGAAAGGACCAGGAGTGGCTGGATCAAGTTAGCTACCTAGCTAGTAGCAAGCACGTTAGTTAGCATTACAGTCTTAGCCTTGTCATTTGTATTAGCCTTAACATGAAGTAACATCAAGTAACCCAAAATGTTAAACAGTAAGAGTAGTAGTCATATTTCGTGAACCCTTTGAAGAGTACTGTCAGACCGGTGTGATCATTCTATAATACACCATTTAAGCCCGGGAGATAAATGCTAATGCTACATTAGCATCGGCGATCTTTTCTACTTCATGCTATCTGCACAAATGGTGGAGAAACTTGCTCTGGAGGGAACTTTGCAATTTTAGCCGACATTGTGCAGATTTACATGCACAAAAACCTATAGCACACTACAGGACAGGGAAAACCCAAAAAAGAATAATAGGGCCTCTTTAACATAATAAAAAAACATCTCAAAACCTGCTTTTTATATTACAAAGTGTTTCCTCTGCAGGCTTGGCTCCAAGGGCCATTAGCTGGTGGAGAAGTGCTCCATCTGGGTTTAAAAGCGAAGAAAGCCTACACCGCAGCAGCAGGTTATTTCTTGTTTTTTATTCATCACTGCGCTGGCCTGCAGGGCTCTTATATCATGTTAGACTTGAGATGGAACGGATGAAAAATGAATAAAAAAAGACAGGGTTCCCGTACATTTCACATGGGTGGAGAGAGGAGTGTGTGGGTGGATGGGATGATGGGATGCAGAGAGGAAGAGGAATAATTTTTTTTTCTTTCTTTTAACGAGGGGTTCCTTCACTCCAGGGACACCTATCCGTCTGAACATGGAAGAAGAACAAGAGGAGCAAAAGGATTCAAAAAGTAAAACAATAAGAAGAGGGGGGTAGGCGGGTGGAGGAAGAATGGATTGAGGTCCAGATGATCTACACCCTTTCCTGAGAAAAGAGTAGTAAAAAAAAACAACAACAGTGTGATTATCTGTGTGTTGGATGCACACATGTATCATTAGGCATCATTACACACAAATTACACACAGGAAGAAGGAGACAGATGCTGCTTGTTGGCACATTATTTTCTGTCTCCCCCTCCCGCAATCTGCAGCCGGGGGGGGAGGGGGGGGGGGGGGGGGGGAGGGAGAAGTGAGGGAGACTTAATCTAATACATGTGTAGTGTGATTAAAGCACCACTGTTGACATTTCAGATGAATGTGAGGCTCAGGGAAGAGGATATTAAACGCAGGGAATCGGAGAAAACGAGGCAGGAGAAGAGGCAGAGAAAGGGTTACAAATTCCAAATCTATCACAGGGAGATCTCCCTCCCTCTCTCCCCCCCCACCCTTCCTCTCTCACTGCTCGCTGCCTCTCTCTCTCCACCTGTTAGTGCGGACCCCTCACATCCACCTGTTTGTGTAGGAATCTGCTCCACTCCACATTCAAAGGTAAGGCATGTTTTATTGTCAGCTGGAGGGATTTCTGCTCTTTTACCGCTATTCTTTTCCTCTTTTAGATCACTTGTCAGAGGAATTTGCTTTTCTTTTATTTATATGTCTCCTCCTTTATCTCCGTTCTCGAATGTTATATGTGCAATTCAGCAGTGGGAAGTAGTTCTTCTACTCAAATACTGCACATTGTAATGCACTTTACTTTTCAGTGCTTTTCCTGTTCATTTTATACTTCCGATTGGAAAAATTGACCAAAATTGTTTTCTCGTCTTAAAACAAAATGCTATGTTTGTTATCTTATCTTAATTTATAGATTCAGCCTTTTTACAATTGCTTCAGGTATTTGGTTGTTTGTTTTACCTTTATTATGTTGTATTTTATTGTCTTGATTGTGATATGCTTTTTCTCTTTTTGTGTGGTCATTTAGTCGGTTTTTGTCATTGTTTGGTAAGTGTATTTTATTTGCGCCATAAAAACATCTAAAGGGGTTTATCCTGAGATAATACATGTCTGAATTTACTATATTTAGAGGCAAATAAAGTTCCTCCACTACAGTTAGGAAGCAGTCCTAAAAGTCCTAACAGTGGCTTTTAGTCATAAATCAGCTTAATTGTTACGTATTTCCGGATTCATTAAAATTATCTGTTTGGCTGATTATGTACAACTGTTGGTTGAGTGGGGCCATTTTCTCATAGAATATATGTAATACACAATATTTACAGGGCAAGGTTTCTTAAATAAAACTGATAGGCTACGTTTGCAAACAATCCAACTAGAACTGTTTAACCAGAGGAAAATACAATGTATTATGTATTATAATGTAAAGATGTTGTAAAATGTTGTAATAAAAGTAAGTCAACAGTATAAACGTATTCCACTAGCATTGAACAGGTATACCAGGGGGCACGAGGAACAGGATAAGGAACACAGGTTGTACCGCAGGGAAAACAGACGGGAAAAAATACAACAAACTGGAAAAGAACTAAAGGGAAGACAGGCCTATAGACCAATCACAGAGACAAGACACTGCTGGAGGGGAGGGGGTTAAACACAGGGGCAGCAGATAGACACAATCAGACTATCTGGCGGGAATACACAGGAAGTAAAACCAGACAAGACACAAGGAGAAAAGGCATTTCAAAATAAAACAGGCAACAAAAACACAAAATCATGACAAGACCAGCTACTAAACTACTTGATAAAGTGTTTACAGTTCGTTTTGGTGCCTTTAAAACCTGTTAAGCTCGAGAGACCCCGGTACCGGGGTACTGCCGCAACATCTTGCAGGAAACAGTGTCTGAGGGCATGTTAAGTTAATAAACTATGAATGTTTTATATCCATGTAACGGGAAGAAACTCATCTAACTGATCATTTTAATTTGTTTAAAAAAAACAACCCACAATGCTAATGCTGAGCCTCTGAATTAGCAACGAGCGAAAAATGCTAACAGATGACTGCACCGAAATTCACTCACAAAACCTTATTATTTATCTTTGGTGCACATCCAACCCATCTTTTCACATCGTGAGGTGACACAGAATCGAAGGGTACCCTCATTATCACTCAATTATACGAACTTGCGGAGGTAATAACAAGAACAGACATCAAAACATGCGCCGCTAGGTAGCTAAAACGCTAACATGGCTCACCTGTGTCGTAGTCTGGTCAAAAGTGGTCTTCAATGGCATTAAAACGATAAAAATGCTGCTAAAGTTAATCCATAGGATAATCCAATGTGTCTGTGTCCCTTTGAAATGATTTCTGATAATCCATGAGCAATAAAACTGCTTTTCGGTTTTCAGATGTCAGAGCGAGAGATAGGTTCACTCTCATGCAAAACTGAGTGGGCAAAGCCCCCACCTTTTTGTTTTACCATGTGTGTGAGTGGGGAGATTCCCCATTGATTCTATTGGCTCTAACGGTCAGAAAGAGATGTCAATCACCAAAATCGACCAATGGGTTCCAGAGAAACGGTAAAACCCCCATTTCCACCCAAATCACCTCAGAGGTGGAGTTTGTTTTGCTAAACCTCTCTAAAAAGGTCAAATGTCACTTGTTTTGCATCAATCTTGATACAGGGTACTTATTATATGTTGTACTTTGGATTCCTAAAGCTTTTAGTCTACCTTACCATCATCCAAGGGTAGTTTTCACTATAAGTAAAAAATAATTTTTGGACGGACACTATAATTTACAGTTTTTTACTATGTTCAATCTGAATTCTCTTTAAAATAAAAAAACATCTATATTGATTCTGACTTTTCTACATCCAACTCACAGGGTTATCATTACTTTGAGAAAAAAGATGAATAATTTAACCCTTTTAGAAGGGAAGATATGGTCATTTGTTCTGGGAATGTCATTTTCGAGCCTGAGACCTGAAAAACAGGCTCAGGGCTAAGCTGGTTAAGACACCAAAACAACAAACATAAAGAAAAAAGCAATAACATCTTAGAGTGCATCAATAGTCTTTTATATGAAAGTGAAAGTACAGAAGGACTTTCTGCTGAATGTCTTTATAGTACCAAAAGCTAAAGTATGTTGTGTTTATTTCTTACATTTGGGCATTTACAATTTGAAATTGACTACCTTTTTAAAGCCAGCCTTAAGTGGCGATTCAGTGAACTGCAGTCATTTATTTTGACTGTATAAAGTGGTATTTTCATATTTTTGTAGGCGACTCTGAATTTAGCATCTCGCTGGTTCACAAAAATCCAATAGGACTTTTCCATTGGTTTCTGGATTATTGCAGATAAAACGCTATACATGTTTATCATACTTACACATTTTTCAGCAGGATCATTCCCACATATTAACACCACTTTTATGATTTTTGAAGCGTTAATGCAATCTCCAAAGCTAACATTAAGGTACTGCTTGACAGTCACATGATCTCACGTCACCACCGCTAAGCTAAAAGCGGCTAATGTTTGGCGTGATGACGTTTAGACTCAAAACTACACTAGGCAAATATATAATTTGTTACATTCCACCACTAAATACTAATACAACATATTTAAAGACGATATATTAAACAATAATCAGGCAGAGGCATTTTAACATTGCCTTGTTGTTTATTGTTTTTCTCAGAAAATTCTTTTGACACTTTCTCCCTTTCTCTCAGCAGCCGGTACCATCAGCTATGGGTCTCTGTATTGATTTATATGCAGCTGTTGCTTGGTGTGAATTGTAATGCGCTGTTTTTGTGACTGGAGGGGTTTTTAAATCCCAGGGACAGAGAAAGGTTTGGCAGGAGAAGTGAATTAAATTCTATATTTTTTTTCCTGTGTTTTCTGCAACACCTGTGGTTAATTATCCATTGAACCAAACAGAGCAGTGTCTGTCAGCTCTCTGTGGACAATTACTGTTTATAACTAAACTAATTATCACCAACAACCTGTCCAATGTGTTGGTGCATGCTGAAATGCATGAGTAATATTAATTTGTATTCATGTAATACGTCTTCAACTAAAATGAAATCTTGAAGGAGTAGAAATCACTCACAGAATCCCTAAATCCCCCGTCAGATGGATTTTGCAGTATTATGGTGCAGGCGTCACCAAAATTAGGTTCCAAAAATGTATCTAATTATAAAGGTTACAGATAGAATATCAATACTGTTATATTACAGATTGGGTAAAAGTTATTTTAGGCATAAATGGCTGTTGTTTTCATGGATGTTGGGATATGAACAAATTGTGACTTGTAGTGTTACTTTTACTGATACCTCTCTCTGGACTACGGATGTAAATTTGAGCTCACTAGCTTTTTGACATCTTGAACTTAATGCTGATATTTATTAACATCCACTGTCCCTTTCAAATAAAGACATAGAAAACCTTCTAAATGACACATTGGGATTCATAAAGTGCACTTGTCAAAATGGCATCATCACGTGTTTTTGGTAAAGCTCGAAGGCTCCATGCGTATTGTATCGCATCGACCTGCCAGCATGCTGCATATAGTGATGTCCTGACCAAGCCCCCAGGAAGTTAGTCAGGCCTTGATGCAAATGTATTGAAGTGGACAAACGGTGGTACTACACTTGGTGTCAGTCCGTGACATATGGAAGAGAGATGTCTGTAAATCAGCAGATTTCTTGTTTACGTAGATGAACTACCTAGTATGAACCCTTCAAATAGCCCTTATTTAAATCATTAGGGTCTAAAATGTTGAGCCAAGACAGGCCGTGAGGCAGTGGATTGGAGGCGGGGCTTCAGGAAAACGTAAGTGCAGTGCACATACTCTATGGACCCCAAGGATCCGATGGATTGCCGCATGAAGTATTTTTGTAAACTGACCTGGAAGTTAGCGTCAAAAATACAAAAAACAATGGGATTCCCTCATTGGATTTCTGTAGACTGCAGAAAATTAGCTTTGTAGCTAACGTTTATGATACGTACCATGTTTTTGTTCAGCAGGATAATCTCCATATTTTAAAACTACTTTGACATTTCGGACAGGTACTGTAAATGTAATTTGCAGAAATAAAAAGCTAATGTAATGTTATACACAAACTACATGCCGGTAGCATGGCTGCACATCACCACCGCTAAGCTAAAGGTGGATGGTGTCACGATCTGTCTGTGTTGTTATTTTGTCTTGTCTTTTTCTATCTTTGGGTTTCCTGTTTTATTTTGTAAATTGTTCACCCCCGTTTCCTGCCTGTTGCTTTCTGTCTGTTTTCCCTCCCTGATTACCCGATTGTGTTCACCTGGTGCCTCTGTGTTTTCTCCTACCTCCTCACCTATCTCGTGCTTGTTTGATGAGTCCTGGGTGTATTTAAGTTCTGGTTTTTCCGTCTGTCTTTGTCGGTTCGTCTTGTGTTTTGACTTGGTCTGCGGTGAGTGTTCTGTTCTGTATTTGTTATAGTTGAGCCTTGAAATAAAGGAGCTAGTTTTTGTCACTTTAATCTGCATTTGGGTCCTGCTTCCTGCACAAACCGTGACAGAACGAACCGACCAGAAATGGACCCAGCAGATGATCCATTTGAGATGGAGCTACAGCATTTTTCCTTTGGTTTGGCTTGCTGCTGTGATTGGTGGAGTGGAGCGTCCAGTGTTCGGCAGAGGGAGGCCGCTCTGGTAGAGGCGCACCGGTTGGCTATGGAGAAACCAGACTTGGTGAAGTTCTTGCCTGGCTGGATTTTGAACTTCCTCTGGGTGTGTGATTTCCAGCCTGCTGACTACAAACGTCTCGGTGTGGTCCGTCTGGAGTCAGCCAGTGCTTCTGCCCCAGTTCCTGCTCCTGTCCAGGAGTCGTATTCCGGAACTCGTCAGGCTTATGGAGGTCCACGGAGTATTCAGGAGGCTGCTAAGAGGAGTCGTCGCAAGGCCAGGCTAGCAGCCCGAGCCCCAGCAGCCATGGTTCCGGCTCCATTACAGGCCCCAACCGCCATGGTTCCGGCTCCAGTGCCGGACCCAGCAGCCATGGTTCCGTGCTCCAGTACCATCCCACATAGCCATGGTACCGTGCTCCAGTACCACCCCACACAGCCATGGATCCGTGTTCCGGTTCCTTGCCCAGCAGTCATGTTTCCGGCTTCAGAACCGGACCTTACAGCCATGTTTCCGGCTCCAGAACCGGACCTTACAGCCATGTTTCCGGCTCCAGAACCGGACCTTACAGCCATGTTTCCGGCTCCAGAACCGGACCTTACAGCCATGTTTCCGGCTCCAGAACCGGACCTTACAGCCATGTTTCCGGCTCCAGAACCGGACCTTACAGCCATGGTTCTGGCTTCAATTCCGACCCCCGCAGCCATGGTTCCGGCCCCAGCAGCCATGGTTCCGGCTTCAGTACCGGCCCTGGAAGCCATGGGCTCGACTCCAGTTTCGGCTACAGGGCTGGCTCCCCAGCCGACGCCAGCTCCCCGAGTCTTGTCGGCGTACCGGCCGACTCCAGCACCTCGTCTTCTGCTGGCTCCCCAGCCGACGCCAGCTCCCCGAGTCTTGTCGGCGTACCGGCCGACTCCAGCACCTCGTCTCCTGCTGGCTCCCCAGCCGACGCCAGCTCCCCGAGTCTTGTCGGAGTACCGGCCGACTCCAGCACCTCGTCTCCTGCTGGCTCCCCAGACGACGCCAGCTCCCCATGTCCTGTCGGCGTACCGACCGACACAAGTTCCCTCTCGAGTCCCCTTTCCAGTTCCTACCCGAGTCCCCTCTCGAGTTCCCTTTCGGGTCCCCTCTCGAGTCCCTTCTCGAGTCCCCTCTCTAGTCACCTCTCAAGTTCCTACCCGAGTCCCCTCTCAAGTCTCCTCTCCAGTTCCCTCTCGAGTTCCCTCCTTTAGTCCCCCCTCTAGTCCCTCCTTTAGTCCCTCCTTTAGTCCCCTCTCTAGTTCCCCTCGCGAGTCCCCTCTCGAGTTCCCTTCTCTAGTCCCTCCTCTAGTCCCTCTCTAGTCCCATCTCTGGTCCCCTCTCTAGTCCCTTCTCTAGTCCCATCTCTAGTCCCATCTCCAGTCCCTCCTTTAGTCCCTTCCCTAGTCCCTTCTCAAATCTCAAATCCCTTCTCAAGTCCTGTCCCGTTGGAGGTTCCGCCGACTACTCTCCTGCCGGGGGTCCTGCCAACCCCTTGTCCTGTCCCGTTGGAGGTCCCGCCGTCTACTCTCCTGCCGGGGGTCCTGCCAGCTCCTTGTCCCGTCTCGTTGGAGGTCCCGCCGACTACTCTCCTGCCGGGGGTCCTGCCAACCCTTTGTCCCGTCTCGTTGGAGGCCCCGCCGCCCTGACTCTTCCGGCCGCGGTCCTCGCCCTCATGCTCGGCCCCCTGACTTTTCCGGCCGCAGTCCTCGCCCTCATGCTCGGCCCCCTGAGTTCGCCCGCGGTGGCCTTCGCCCCTCCATAACCCCCATTTTGGACTCTGCCTTGCCCCCGGGCCGTCCGCCCGAGACCCCTTCCTGGTCCTCTGCCTTGCCCCCGGGCCGTCCGCCCGAGACCCCTTCCTGGTCCTCTGCCGTGCCCCTGGGCTGTCAGCCCAAGCCCGTCCTCCAGACCCCCTCCACCCACCCTGGTGGCTTAGTGATGCGTCCCTCCTCCGGACCCCCTCCACCCACCCTGCTTAAGGTTTTGGACTTTTGTAGTTTTGTTTTGGGACGTCTGGGATCCGTCCCTTGAGGGGGGGGTACTGTCACGATCTGTCTGTGTTGTTGTTTTGTCTTGTCTTTTTCTATCTTTGGGTTTCCTGTTTTATTTTGTAAATTGTTCACCCCCGTTTCCTGCCTGTTGCTTTCTGTCTGTTTTCCCTACCTGATTACCCGATTGTGTTCACCTGGTGCCTCTGTGTTTTCTCCTACCTCCTCACCTGTCTCGTGTTTGTTTGATTAGTCCTGGGTGTATTTAAGTTCTGGTTTTTCCATCTGTCTTTGTCGGTTCGTCTTGTGTTTTGACTTGGTCTGCGGTGAGTGTTCTGTTCTGTATTTGTTATAGTTGAGCCTTGAAATAAAGGAGCTAGTTTTTGTCACTTTAATCTGCATTTGGGTCCTGCTTCCTGCACAAACCGTGACAGATGGCGTTTAGTGGTTTATTTAGTCACTTGTTAGCAACCGAGGTTTTTATGACCCTTTGAAGCTTCGGACCTTCACGAGTATCTAATGTCGTGGAGCAAAATGTGAAGATCTCCTAAACTTGTTTTAATCACAGACCTTATTTCAGGCTTCTAACCACAAACACTTTCAAACAAACATTGAGACAACGAAACTGGAAGTGGAAAAATGCTAATAATTTTCCGGATCTTAGGACTCATTACAGCACCACTCTATACATCCATGGTGCAGACCAACACTTTTCAACTAACTTTAGGTTGATACATGTAATCTTTTCCAACCTTTCAGAGTTTTGCATAGGAGGGCATCAGTTTCTACGTGACACTCCGAGATACTAGCAATGCTACTATACCTGCCCCTTAAACATTTAATACAGACCTGACTTTACTGGTCTATTTCTCATGATGTTTGCATAAAATGTAACCTAGGTCTGATGTCACCTCTTTAATTGTTTTATTTGTTTATGCCCTGCCGAATTTTGTGATGGATTTATCAAAGTCATCCAATCTTAGTGAGCACTGTACTAGACTGGTTTACAGCTCCTGTTTGTATCTGCATCCCTTGTATTTTTGCGAGTCACTAACTACTATATATTGCATTGTGAACCGAGGCTGAAAGGGACCCAGTCTAAACGCTGATGGGATCATTATTCTAAAGCCATTACATTGTGCAATCAACATTAACTTGATAATGCTAATTTCAAGCAAAATATGATTTCTGGCCGCTTCGAGTAATATTCAAGTACTGGCACGATATGTGAGGATGTGATCCTTTAACCACTTCTCCTCACCCTTTCCTCACCCATCCCTCTCACAGCTGTCAGTCAGTGTTCAGAGGAAGAGGACTCATGGAGTAATGCAGAGAGAAACATGGAGACATGTCTGCAGACAGGAGAGATGACATTAAAGCGGGGAGATACAGAGAGGGGGGGAGACAAAGAGAAAGGATGAGTGAGTGTCAGGTGAGATAGACGGGGGGTGAGGATGCATTTCATGTCTTCATTAGCATACACACCACAGTGCTTTCCCCTCAGCTTAACACTCCACTGCTGAATCTCACAGTAATCCCACAGAGACTGAACATCAGTCACTGGACGAACTCCACGTTTCACTTTCAAGAGGGAGAATGTTCCCGCTGATAAACACTGCTGCATGAATTAAACATGAACACAGCAACTCTACACCTGAAACACCCACTATAAATAAATGCACTCAATGAAGTGATGAATAATAAGAACAAATTCAAAGTTAGGAGACATATTGATAGAACATTCTAGTTATTGGTTTATTGAAAATACCTGTCCATCTTTGCTCCTACCTGCACCTATGGTCAAAGAACGATACAAGTGGATGGTTTCCTCCGGAGGGTGGCTGGCATCTCCCTTGGGGTTAGGGTGAGGATTTTAGTCCTCCAGGAAGGAGAATAAAGCTGCTTCTCCTTTAGTAGAAAGGAGCCAGTGGAGGTGTTTCGGGCACTTGGTATGGGTTCCCATACCCCGGATAAGCGGTAGAAGATAGATGGATGAATTTTTGGAAATCACATTTTTTATATTAAATGTTTACAACATCTTAACTTTTGCATATTTTTGGAAACAAAGTTTAGAGAATATTGCAATGTGTAACCTAGCTTCAGATTTGCAACTTCTTATTCAGCAGTTTAGGGAAATGTACTTTGCTATGCTAAGCGACTGATCCAACACAGTCTCACTCCCTGATAGTCCAATAGCGACGCTTGGTCAGGGTCCTTTGGCGTGCAGTTGTGACGCGCCGAGTCTCCTTCAGCTTCATAAAGGGACGCAAAGAGCTTTCAACTGATTGCAATATATTCCCATCGGCGGCGGTATTTCACGCTCAGGGAAGCACCGCATCGGTCCATGTCGGCGGCAGTTAAAGGCAATGTGAGCGTCCATTCCCTTTGGATAACAGAGGATTTTACTCCCGCACGTAAGTATCCTCCTTACTGTCAATTGATTTTACAGTGATATCTGCACTACTCATCAACTCAAAAACACCAGATTATCCTTGTTAATTACACAACATTGATTGGTTTGAATTGTGTACAATGCTTTTGTATTTTCCCCCTTCGATTCGGAGAAACAAATATTTTTTCGGAGTTTAAGATGGCCGAAGACACTACACTACCCAGAATCCTCAGCTATCGTTTGGGACTACACCATGTGCTTTGCTTGACAAACCCTGTGATTAGTCCTCAAGCTCTGTGATTGGATGTTGGAGTGGCAGTGTGCGAAGTTTACACGAGCGTCAAACAGCACTTTGAAATGGAATGAAACCCATCGGCGGCACACTATCCCACACAGGAATTGAACGTGTCCTACTCCGCCCCCCCCCCAGACAGAACAGTTTGTGGCTGGGGTGATGGGGGTCTTTTATAATCCTGAGGGCTTTCTTTAAGGTTAAAGATCAAATGCAAAGATTTTTTTATAATTGCCAGTAAAATCGAAATCATATAGCTACAACACTATCTAAGATATTGCAATATTAAAATCGCAGATAATATGCGTCTGGCAATGCGTAATATTTATTTTGTTCAACCCCCAACACCAAGTCCAACGATTTATTTCTCAGCCATTAAATACGCTCGTCTCCGCAAGATGGCGCTGCGCGTGACGTCAGAGTGTACAAACATATTTCCACCTGGCTTATCTCTCACAGCTGCTTCCGCCGATAGTACAATTTAGTTTCGTTATCATGTCTGATTCTGAGTCGGAGGCCATCCAAGATCTGGAGTATGTTGTCGACATCCAACCACTAAAGTATTTTGACTCGTTAGTTGTATTAACTGATTGTAGGTGATTATTTTTCCCGGGTCGCCGAGGGTGCTGGCGTTGTTTGTTCGCCGCGCCTCCGCCCCAAATATTGTTCTTTAGTCCAGATCAGAACCTCTCCTGTCTGGCTCTCTACTTTTGAAACGTCAGTCATCAGCAAAAATAGCAGCATCTCTATATCGAATCTACACAGATCTTTGTGTTGTCATCTCCTACCTGCTGGCTCTTTCCTGCTCACCGGTCCCTAGCCCGCTAGCTAGCTAGCATTATCGGACCTAGCAGGCTGCTACCTAGATGCTCCTCGGCTCCCTGAAGTCTGCTGAGCTAACATTTCTGTCTCCACCCCAACTCCGCGGCTCGTGTGGGTCTTCCCATCCCGCTGCGATCAGCCGGCTTCCCCGCTGACATCGTCTCTCCCTGCCGCCTACAGCCGGTGGCTATCAAGCTAGCTAACCAGCTCTGCACCAGGCTGTCAGCCCCTCCTACGATTCTCCTCTGGAAACCACTGGAATTATTCTCCTGATATGCTGTGTGTGGATTATAATTCTTATTTTATCTGGACCCACACCGCTCCTTCTTCCACGGTCATCCGGCTCCTGGTCTCTGCTGCCCGGGTCCCCAGCATGAGCTAGCTCCGTGCTAGCGCCACTTCACCGGATCGTGCCGCCGCTCTACTCCCTGTCAGATCTCTACTCCTTTAATAACCGCCTGCCTCCGGACTGCATGGACATCCTCGCAGATAATGAAATACTCCGCAAACGCCGTCCTCCACACAGAGGCTCTGGCCGTACGTTTTTATTTCATTCCACGTCTCCACACTCCATCCCGACCATTCTGTCCTGTCACACGCCCACACTACGCCATAACAACAAACAACACATGAATCTGACCAATCTCCTTCCACTCCCACAGTCCACACAACCCCCCCCCCCCCCCCCAATGCAACGTCACCTCAGAGCAGCCCTGCTCAACACACGCTCCATCCACAATAAAAGCCACATTCTGAATGAATTCATTAAAGACAATAACCTGGACTTTCTGTATCTGACCGAAACATGGCAAAAACCCCTGGACTATTTTAGTTTAAATCAAATCACCCCAGCAGGATTCACATACATTGACAAACCTCGCCCACAAGGGCGGGGTGGTGGAAAACTTCTCCCAGATCCCGCACCGTTCGTACATCCGAAAGCACAACAATAACCCATGTTTTGCGTGATTTCGCGGATATAATTCAGAGTTTTCTGCACCAGTCATGAGCGAAAAATACCGCTGACATGTGAACAGCGCACGAGACTGCCGAGTCGGGATATTTGGCCCAGAGACTGTTTGTACAAATGACGTCACGCGCGCGGAGGCTGCTGGGAATGACATGTCAGAAATTCAGACGGCTTTGAGTCGAGTTTTGTATCAATAAAAAGCTTTTTTTTCGGGTGTATTATCTCGATTTAAATTAAATAAAAAATACAGACAGTCTTAAAAACAAAATGTCTATAAAAATGTAGCATATTTGGAAGCTTTGCATTTGATCTTTAACCTGGTATTTTTCCTCCACTACATTTATTTCAGTTACTTTACAGATTTGGATTAATGATGTGAAATATAAACAACCCTTAAATCAGACTTTAGTTACACCTGAGTAAAATTCAGTGAAGGTGATTGTCAAGTGCCAACAATCAGGCAAGATATTTGGTTGTGGGTGCTTGAGAAGACTAAACATTTATCTGCAGATCTCTATAAAGTATATTCATTACTCGTTATTCTCTACTAATAGTTCATTAAAGACTGTATATAATGGCTATTTTGCACATCCCTATCAAGAATTCAAGATTTTCTAAGGTTTATTGACATATCATGTACACAACTACAGTGTAGTTATGCAATGAATGAAAAACTTGGGTCACAGGTTCCTCAACAGTGCATTACAAGACATCTATCAATATGTGTGTATACCTCCACCATTAAACTGTTGTATTCTGCACATTTCTTATTCTATCTACATACATCTTATAAAAGTATAATAAATATGTATAATATCGGTTAAAATAAGTGCTTCAACATAGTTAACATTGCAGGAAAGTTAATTGTCAAGTTCCAAAACAAACCATGCAATATATTAGACTTTAAGTACTTTGTCAGGCTTAATATTTATCTGTAGATACCCCCAAAGCTTTTTTTTTAATTTAAAAGAAGACCTTAACCTAAAGTATTCTTTAATGTTTAAATAAAGCCTTATTAGTTTGTCTGTTTTGCACATCCTCCTATTAATATCTTTTTTAATATCAGGCACTAAACTGTTTTATTGTAGAGATCACTTAGAGTATCTTCTTGATATTTTCTATTCTATATTTATATCATTGACCTTCTACTTTCCCACTATTTTGTATGTACTCTTAATATTTAAATGTTTTCATCAAAAGTGCTTTACAAAAATGAAAGACATTAGAAAAAGGAATTTTAAAACAGTCATTAAAAAGCAACACAATCTACCTGCATTGCAGTTAATCTAAACGTGTAATAACGTTTTTAACCAGTAGGTGGTTTGGGTTAAAAAAGCTGTCAAGTTTACAGTCTTAACAAAATAAAATATACTGCTGTTTCTGGTTGGGTTTACGACGGATATATTTTGTTATTGTTTTGATATTTGTAACACAAAAGCGATGGAAAAAATCCACAGCAACACCGAAAAGATGGTCTTAACATGACCCAGCGGTCTAGTTAATACAATATATAGTGTAATATATAAAACAATAATATCAAAACAAAATATTACTACTAACTTTATTGTGCAATTAAAACAGAACGGTAATAATAATAATAATATATCATATTTTTATAGCGCCTTACAGGAAACCCAAGGTCGCTTTACAAGTCGGGTAGGGGGGGGGAGTAGGGGAAAAAAGGCAGACAGGTTAAGGGGGTGGGGGGGGGGAAGTAGTGGGAAAATAAACCTATTAAACTAACTATACAGTGGCGAAAGCCTTGGTAAAAAGGTGCGTTTTGAGGGCTTTTTTGAAAATGTCCAGGGTTGGGGCGCTGCGGATTTCGGGGGGGAGAGATTTCTAGAGGGTGGGGGATGCCACACTGAAGGCTCTGTCACCAAAAGTCCGCAACCTTGTGCGGGGGGTGGAGAGGAGATCCTGTCCAGATGATCTTAGCTTCCGGGATGGAGTGTGGTAGCGGAGAAGGTCAGACAGGTATTGGGGGGCGAGGGCATGGAGGGATTTGTAAGTCAGAAGAAGGAGTTTATAGGTGATACGGTGCTTGACTGGGAGCCAGTGGAGGTGGATCAGGGTGGGGGTGATGTGCTGCCAGGGCTTGGTGTGAGTGAGCACCCTGGCAGCCGAGTTCTGCACATACTGGAGCCTGTCCAGGGCTTTACTGGGAACCCCGAACAGGACTCTGTTGCAGTAATCCAACCGGGAGGAGACGAATGCATGAATGAGGGTCTCGGCCACGGAATCAGAGAGTGATGGTCGTAGACGGGAGATGTTCCTGAGGTGATAGAAGGCAGACTCAGTGACGGATTTGATGTGTGACTGAAATGAGAGAGTGGAGTCAAGGGTGACACCCAGGTTACGGACTTCGGGAGACGGGAGATGGAACAGCCGTCAATGTGGAGGAGGAGATCCCCAACCTTCCGGAGCAGTGCTTTGGGGGCCACAACCATGAGCTCAGTCTTCTTACTGTTGAGTTTGAGTAGATTTGCTGTCATCCAGGTTTTTATGGCATGGAGACAGTTGACCAAAGACTGTGGAGGGAGCTGGGCGGATGGTGAGGTGCTGAGATAGAGCTGAGTGTCGTCAGCGTAGCAGTGGAAATTGAGACCGAATTGACGTATGATCCCAAGGGGGAGCATGTAAATGGTGAAAAGTAGGGGACCAAGCACGGAGCCTTGGGGGACACCATGGTTGACTGGGGCCGAGGGGGAGGATGAGCTGCTGATGCTAACAAACAGACCTGGTTGATAGATAGAACTGAAACCATGACAGAGCTGTGCCAGTGATGCCAAGGTTGTCAGAGAGGCATTTCAGGAGGAAATAATAGTTTCCTGTCTATTCTGAGGCCTGGGGCCTCATTTATAAAGGGATATACGCTCAAAAAATGGCGTACGCCAGTTTCTACGCAATGTTTGCGATTTATAAAATACTAACTTGACGGGAAAATGTGCGGTCCTCCACGCAAACTCTAACCCATGCGTACGCACTAAGCACAAAAACGGGAGAGACGAGAAACTGCGACACCGCATTGGCAGAAGGAAGAATGGAGAGAAATATGTGGAAATAATACCATAAATAAAATGTTACCTCTCATTTATCATATATGATGAATTCATTTTCAAACATTGATTAAAGCCAATCTTAAAAAGATTAAACAAAAGCCTGTTTGCGACTCCTCAGTGCACACAAAAACATAACTTGGAGAAATAAATAAATACGGATATGTTATTGAAAACCACCTCGAATATGTTGTGTTAATGTTATGAAATGTTTTCTCATAAATGATGCGGTAAGCAGGAGGGCAGAATTACGTCTAAACTGACGCCGTTTTGCATTTCTATAGGTTGTAGATACGAGCATAGTTTTATATAGGCCTACTATCACGTTTAATCGTGTTTTATGACGTCGCTCGTAAAACACAGGAGGTATGGAAACTAAGAACACCATATGTGCAATTGTACAGCAAATATAACACAACACATTGGTTGTATTTCCTTTAACTGGTGGATATAGAGTTGCTGCGGGAAGGGGGGGGGTTGAGATGCACAGGCTGCAGTGGAGACGCTGCGCACAGCTGGGACACAAACCACCAAATACAAAAACATAATTCAGATCCAGTCATCATGACTCCACTCCGGAGGGATTCCCCGATCATTTCTTACAGTTTCTCATCAAGGGGGTGTCTCCTGTCCCCGGCACAAACACACTGCCTGAGGAAGGCTATGTGTATTTTTTTTGTCATTATCCTTTTTCGGACCACTTATTTATTTATTTTGGTGACGATCCGACCTCCATGCTGGTTACTCTGGTTCAAACTGCATCCACCAAACAATATGATTGATCTCGACCTCCCCAAAATAACCAGAATCTGACGGTGTGAGATGTCTTTTTTAGCTGTTCTGTCGTCATTTCCTGCTATCTTCTTCATAAAGTCAGTCAAAATGAATGAATGAATGGGCGTTTCTTTGACTATTTATAGGCAAATATGGGCGTTACGTGAAGTCCGCAAAAGCTGCACCGCATTTCGAGTCGATAGTGATTTATAAAGGGAAACCGGCGTAGGAAGTGCCGTATGCACTTTCCTCGCCGGTACGCAATGTTTGGTGAATCGGAAAATGGCGGAACATTTCTGTACCTATTTTTTGGATTTCTACTACGTAAGCAACCTTCCTACGTGAATCCTACGCACGGCGTTATAAATGAGGCCCCAAATCTCTGTAGATAAATCAAGAACTACGACAGATGTGTAATATTTAATGCAGCCGAACCATTCATTACAATGCATTCATGTGATGACTTTCAAAGAGTAAAGCAAGCACTGCTGAATAAAGTATGATTTGATCTTTTACGAAACGTTTTTTTTTCATATGGAATGCAGTTGGAGGTCAACCAATCACAGAGCTTGAGGACTAATCAGTGGGTTTGTGAGCAAAGCCGAACGATAGCTGAGGATTCTGGGTAGTGTAGTGTCTTCGGCCATCCTAAACTCTGAAAAAATAAAATCCGAATCGAAGGGGAAAAATACAAAAGCATTGTACACAATTTAAACCAATCAATGTCGTGTAATTAACAAGGATAATCTGGTGTTTTTGAGTTGATGAGTAGTGCAGATATCACTGTAAAATCAATCGACAGTAAGGAGAATACTTACTTCCGGGTGTTAAATCCTCCGTTATCCAATGGGAATAGACACTCACATTGCCTTTAACCTCTTCTACCCAACCTGATCTCACCAGAATGCGTGACTCCACCACGACTCCTTAACACCACAATGCGTGGTGGAGTCACGAACTTTGTTACATTTACGTGTCGGCACCACGCAAACAATCCCTATGTAACCTGATCTCACCAGAATGCGTGACTCCACCACGACTCCTTAACACCACAATGCGTGGTGGAGTCACGAACTTTGTTACATTTACGTGTCGGCACCACGCAAACAACCCCTATGCAAAGTGAATGAGGCTCCTTTGTCGTGGTGCACACACGCATTTCTACAACGTCCCGCAGTGAGCTTTTATTCTATAAAACGTTTTTTAAATCTACTTTATAGCTTGTAGTAACTCACGGGAGGCTTCTTTTATTTTATTTGTATTCATAATAATTTTTATTTTTCGTCAGAATGTAAAAATTACATTAGTTACGAATTTGTGTTCTCAAAAAACAGTGCATTGTGTGTAATGCAACTGTGATGACAAACCCCGTGATCAGTCCTCAAGCTCTGTGATTGGTTGACCTCCAACTGCATTCCATATGAAAAAAAAAACGTTTCGTAAAAGATAAAATCATACTTTATTCAGCAGTGCTTGCTTTAGTCTTTGAAAGTCATAACATGAATGCATTGTAATAAATGGTTTGGCTGCATTAAATATTACACATCTGTCGTAGTTCTTTATTTATCTACAGAGATCGGGCATCAGAATAGACCGGAAACTATTCTTTTACCGTTCTGTTTTAATTTCACAATAAAGTTAGTAGTAATATTTTGTTTTGATATTATTGTTTTTTATTAACTACTAGACCACTGGGTCATGTTAAGACCATCTTTTCTGTGTTGCTGTGGGTTTTTTCCATCGCTTTTGTGTTACAAATATCAAAACAATAACAAAATAATATTCGTCGTAAACTAAACCGGAAACGGCAGTATATTTTATTTTGTTAACACTATAAATTTGACAGCTTTTTAACCCAAACCACCTACTGGTTAAAGCACGTTATTACACGTTTAGAGTAATTGCAATGCAGGAAGATTGTGTAGCTTTTTAATGACTGTTTAAAATGCCTTTTTCTTAATGTCTTTCATTTTTGTAAAGCACTTTTGAATGTGTTATATACGGTGGCCGGCAGGTGCAAACGCGGAACAACGGCCAAAAACAAATACATAAGCAGGAAACACCTGCAAATAATGAAATGAAAAACAAACAAACCCTGAAAACAAATACAACAGAAAAACGCTGCATTTACAGAAATGTTGCAAACTAAATACAACACACAAACCCCGAAAACAAACGCAACAAAAAAACGCTGCAAATACCAAAATGATATGCAAAGTCCAAAGCACGTACAAATCCCAAAACACATACAAAAAAAACATTCCGGAAGTGCTCCAGGCCTCTAGGGGGCGCGCTACGTGGAACAGATTGATGTCTGACCAGACATAGAGAGAACGAACAAGAGTGATGGAAATCGAAAGGAAAGAAAGTTAATTTAAGTGGAGAAAGATATAAGAAAGTAAGTTTTGTTTTAATACATAGAGCGTCATATTTATATAGCTAGCGTTAGCGTGCCTAACTACTACACCAGCTGAGGAGAGGAGAGCTTCACGTGAAGAGACGATAAAGCGAGGGAAGAACATTGTTAAAAGAGATGACAAATCAAGTGCAGGCAAATAACACGGGCTATAGTGAGTACCGCGGAAAAAGGACATTTGAATTCTTAGCAGTTTGTTTATATGTATATATTTGTGTATAGATGTTGCAACTATACAGAGCTTTAGCAATTACCTGTAACTATGGTCATGCTAATAAAGCTATTGAATTGAGAGAGATGTGACAACATGTGAAGAGGGACAAAGTAATGACAGGAGAGTAGTGTGCATTAGACATGCTCAAGAACAAATATAGAGACATTCAAGGAGAGAGAGAACACAGATTCAACGGTAAACATGATGTATCTTTCTATTTATTTAGCTAACCACTATTTAGACTATGTGTTTTTGATTAACTTGATTAAATGGATTTACTACATCAATGTATGTCTTTTCAGGCCGCCATGTTTTGTCCTTTCTGTGGCCAGCATCTGGGGACAGTTCAAGTGTTCTATGGCTCCTGTGGCAAACATGTACAGTTTTTGGCAGAAGTTGAACACAACAGTAAGTTCACTTTTTTTATTGTATCTGTTTCAAATGCAAGAAATAAGGATTCAACACACTACTCTGTTTAGAATACGAATTGGCAGATGCATACACTAGTTATCAGCATGAAGGACACATTTTTTCATTGTCTGTTTATGTGAAATATGTAGAAGCCATCATTAAATTGTAGACCAATGCATGATTAAATACACAAAACAGCTTATATTATACATTCATAATTGTGTATTAGTTCTATCTTTATAGAGAACATTATATATTTAGAATCAGATTTTGAGACAGTGAGCGGCTGGAAAGTCACACCGCCATGGGGCACAAACAGTTGCTGACGTGATGTTTTCTTCATTCTCAGGCATTCCATAAGGAGGGTCAGGAACTCACGCTTGGGACCACCAGTGTCCCCTCCATCCTCAGTGTGTCCCTCATCATCAGTGAACTTAACTGACATCTCATGAGAGGGATCGAATGAGGCACCTTTGAAGCCGCGGATTGCTCCTTGCTCCATTGCACACACTGGCTCTATTAATATTGAACCTGCTGCAAGATGTATTTGTTATTTTTGCAGAGAGTTCTGCAACAATGTGTGCCGCAGTCAGGTATTCTGTGCTGGGAAAGACAAAGTGATGTATTGTAATATTAAATGATGAAGCTAGTAATAAGATTTACAGAATAGAATAGAAAAATTAAGTGGTAATCGTAACAATTAATACCTTTGCTCCATTGTGTCTTCTGGCTCAGACTGGCTATCAATAATGATAAGTGCATACACAGTTGTGTAGTTGCTGCAGTGAGAAGACAGTTGAATAATTACTTTCAAATACCTAATATATGCATGACAGTCATATTTACAAAAGGATGTCGATCCTCTTCCTGTTTTTTCAATACATTGGGTTCTAAACTGACAACAGCACTTTTGTCATACTCCTGCACAATCCTTGTAAACATTTGAAATGGATGCAACAAAAAATTTCTGATCTTTGAAAAATATTTGTGGGTGTTTTTTGTATTGTCTTCACTAAGATGTCAGATGTTGTGGGTGTCATTTGGAAATGTATAAAAGTATAATTGTTCTGCTTCCTGGCAATGTTACCCACTGTGATTGGAGGCTATACAAACAAACAAATGTAAAATAAAGATACACAGCAAACAACTGTGTCACGATGCAACTGTCAACCTCGTTTACCTATAGAAGTGGTTCTGACCCGGGGCAGACTGGACCTCTTCCTGGAATGGGGTTGGTGCTCCATCCTATTTTTACCCAGGAAATAAGTGCACACAAAGGTATTTATTGATTTCATGTTCACAAATTCAAACCTACATGGTATAATTACATTTGTAATTAGTCTTACCCGATCAGACGCTGGTTGTGGGTGCCTGAGAGGTCTGATAAAGGTTAACAACAAATATATTCAAACTACTGTACTGTTAAAACATTCTGCTTCTTGTGGCACAAAATAATATGTTGACAATGTTTTATTTTACCCTGCAAACTGTTGTCCATTCGTGGAGTGCTCACTTTTGGAACATTTGGAATGTCCCACATACAACACACAAATGACTGACTGAAATAAAAATAAATTCACTTTAATTAAGAATAAATGCCACGATAAATCCAAACTGACCAAGGTACATTATATTGTTGACCGTCCTTTAACTCTCACATTAGGATTTACATTGAAGCACAATACACCAACTCCTCTCTGCACCTATAATATATCTATATGATGTCAAGAGTTACATTTAGGTGCACAGACAGTGCTGTCTCTTGACTTGCAAGCTCTTTCACCAAACAAGCTAACGCTAGCTGGGTAAATATGACGCTCTTTGTATCAAAACAATACTTACCTTTTTATATATCGTCTTTTTCCACTTCGATCAACTTCGTTTCCTCCGGCTTCAATTTGCAGCACTCTTGTTCGTTCCCTCTATGTCTGGTCAGACATCAATCTGTTCCACGTAGCGCGCCCCCTAGAGGCCTGGAGCACTTCCGGAATGTTTTTTTTTGTATGTGTTTTGGGATTTGTATGTGCTTTGGACTTTGCATGTCGTTTTGGTATTTGCAGCGTTTTTTTGTTGCGTTTGTTTTCGGGGTTTGTGTGTTGTATTTAGTTTGCATCATTTCTGGAAATGCAGCGTTTTTTGGTTGTATTTGTTTTCAGGATTTGTTTGTTTTTCATTTCAGGATTTGCAGCTGTTTCCTGCTAATGTATTTGTTTTTGGCCGTTGTTCCGCGTTTGCACCTGCCGGCCACCGTAGTTATATTTTATGAAAACATTTAAATATTAAGAGTACATACAAAATAGTGGGAAAGTAGAAGGTCAATGATATAAATATAGAATAGAAAATATCAAGAAGATACTCAAATGATATCTAGAATAAAACAGTTTAGTGCCTGATTGGAGGATGTGCTAACTAATAAGGCTTTATTTAAACATTAAAGAATACTTTAGGTTAAGGTCTTCTTTTAAATAGGAAAAAAGCTTTGGGGGTATCTATCTACAGATAAATAGTAAGCCTGACAAAGTCTAAATTGCATGGTTTGTTTTGGAACTTGACAATCAACTTTCCTGCAATGTTAACTATGTTGAAGCACTTATTTTAACTGATATTATACACATTAATTATAATCTTATGTATGTAGATAGTATAATAAATGTCCAGAATACGACAGTGTAATGGTGGAGGTATACACACATATTGATAGATGTCTTGTAATGCACTGTTGAGGAACCTGTGACCCAAGTTTTTCATTCATTGCATAACTACACTGTTGTGTATATGATATGTCAATAAACCTTAGAAAATCTTGAAATCTTGAAAGGGATGTGCAAAATAGCCATTATATACAGTCTTTAATTAACTATTAGAGAATAACGAGTAATGAATATGCTTTAAACGGATCTGCAGATAAATATTTAGTCTTCTCAAGCACCAACTATCAAATATCTCTCCTGATTGTTGGCACTTGACAATCACCTTCACTGAATTTCACTCAGGTGTAACTAAAGTCTGATTTAAGGGTTGCTTATATTTCACATCATTAATCCAAATCTGTAAAGTAACTAAAATAAATGTAGTGGAGTAAAAATACCAGGTTAACCTTAAAGAAAGCCCTCAGGATTATAAAAGACCCCCATCACCTCAGCCACAAACTGTTCTGTCTGCTGCCGTCTGGCAGGCGGTACCGCAGCACCCGGACTAAAACCACCAGACACAGAGACAGCTTCATCCCACAGGCCAGAAGACTATTAAACACCTGAACGTAGAAACAACATCCATAACATTCATCTGGCTGCTACTTAGAAATTATTTATCTAACATATCATATTCCAATCACTTGTATATAGACTCTTATTGCACTATTTCACTATTTTTTCTGTGTATCTGTTTTATTGCGTAGCACTGTTGGAGGAGCCTGTGACCTAAGGGGGGGGGGGGGGGGGGGGGGGGGGGGGTAGGACACGTTCGATTCCTGTTTTGAATAGTGTGCCGTCGATGGGTTTCATTCCATTTCAAAGTCCTTTTTGACGCTCTGTGTAAACTTAGCGCACTGCCACTCCAACCTCCAATCACAGAGGTTGAGGACTGATCACGGGGTTTGTCAAGCTAAGCACATGGTGTAGTCCCAAACGATAGCTGAGGATTCTGGGTAGTGTAGTGTCTTCGGCCATCCTAAAACTCCGAAAAAATATTTGTTTCTCCGAATCGAAGGGGGAAAATACAAAAGCATTGTACACAATTCAAACCAATCAATGTTGTGTAATTAACAAGGATAATCTGGTGTTTTTTAGTCGATGAGTAGTTCAGATATCACTGTAAAATCAATCGACAGTAAGGAGAATACTTACTTCCGGGTGTACAATTCTCCGTTATCCAATGGACGCTCGTAATACAATAGAGGGGACATGATCATTATCTTTTAAATAACGTTAACTAAAGGGAACAATCTATTTGACACAGCTGAAGCTCTGGCCTTCCTTAAAAACTAACTAATTTAATGAAAATCACAGTTGTATTACACACAATGCAGTTTTTTGAGAACAAAAATGTGTAACTAATATAATTTTTACATTCTGACAAAAAATAGCCTCCCGTGAGTTACTACAAGCTATAAAGTAGATTTTAAAAAACGTTTTATAGAATAAAAGCTCACTGCGGGACGTTGTAGAAATGCGTGTGTGCACCACGACAAAGGAGCCTCATTCACTTTACATAGGGGTTGATTGCGTGGTGCCGACACGTAAATGTAACAAAGTTCGTGACTCGTGTGGTGTTAAGGAGTCGTGGTGGAGTCACGCATTCTGGTGAGATCAGGTTGCTTCTACCGCATACCCGATACCGGGGGGAAAAACGCGTCATCTGCAGGAAACCGCGTCTGAGGGCATCTTAATATTCAATAAACTATGAATGTTTTATATCCATGTAACGGGAAGAAACTCAGCTAACTGATCTTCTTTTTTTTTTTTTTTAAACCCACAAAGCTAGCACTGAGCCTATGAATTAGCCACGAGCGAAAAATGCTAACGGCGTGTTGCACAGAAACTCACTCATAACACCCTTATTACTTATCGTAGCTGCACGTCCAACTCATCGATCTGATCGTGAGATGACACAGAATCGATGGGTACATACATCATCACTCCATGATAACAACTCGCAAATATATTAACAAGAACAGACATCAAAACATGTGACCTAACCCCTCTAGGGGGGTCCAGGGGCATGCTCCCCTGGGAGGATTTGTTTTTTTAAATATTGAAGTTACAAGCATCAATCTGGTGCACTTTGAGAGCAAAATTATGAGTTCTATGGATACATCTCTCAACATCCATATGAAACAGAACTGTAAGCAGATTTTATTTTTCTTTATGGATATTTTACAAATCACTCTCCTTTTAAACTGTATTCTGTATTTATTTATTAATATCAACTTTTTTTTTACAGTCATATTGTATTTCATACTCTTATTTTTGTATAACTATAATGATCATATAAAGGTGTGCCTTTACCTCACTGAGCTGAGGTTATCAACAGGCTTGGATTTTCGTCATTTTAGGGGCAAGGCCATTGAGGGAAACATTTGGATTTGGAGCTTACAAATAAATAACTTCACTTTCTGATAAGAAAAACACACGAATGACATGGAAAACAAATCACTTTTTTAATATCATCATATACTGTAGGCCTATGCCTCCTTAGTATTACCGTATATAAAATGAAATACTCTACTTTGAATAATTAGTGTTTGGTAAAGGAAGGTCTGGCAAGAAAATATCTCCATGGAGAAAGGCCATGACCGTGAAAACAGAAAAAAGAGAATGTCGAAAAGCTGAACGCAGGTGGCAAAAAACAAATCTCCAGGTTCACTTTGAAATCTATAAAGAGAGACTTGGCCTTTATAATTTGGAATTGAAAAACGCACGACAATCGTTCTTCTCTGACATCATTACCAAAAACAAAAACAACGCACGTGCCTTGTTTGCTACCGTCGACAGACTAACTAACTGTCAGTAGCCTCTGAATTTCTATCCACCAGGGCGTGCAATGATTTTGCCTCCTTTTTCACTGACAAAATTCAGAAAATCAGACAAGCAGTCAGTGCCTCTGCATCAGGAACAACAAATGTGTTGTCCCTATCTCCACTTAACATCAATTCAGACATCATGACACAATTCCATCAGATTAATGATAAAAACCTAGAGGACATTATTCAACTTCTGAAATCCTCCTCTTGCTGCCTTGATATTATTCCAACAGGATTTTTCAAAGATGTTTTGCCTCGCATGGCCTCAGATCTACTTCATATAGTAAACAAATCTCTTCACTCAGGTATTTTTCCACAGGCCCTGAAAACTGCAGTCATTAAACCGCTCTTAAAAAAGAATAATCTAGATGCTTCAGTAATGAACAATTACAGGCCCATATCAAACCTCCCATTTCTAGGTAAAATCATTGAAAAAGTTGTTTTTCAACAGTTGAGTAATTTCTTGCATTTAAATAACTGTTTTGATGTGTTCCAATCAGTGCTTTCGTCCAAACCACAGCACTGAGACTGCTCTTGTAAAGGTCTTTAATGACATCCACTTAAACACAGACAGTGGCAGAACTTCAGTGTTAGTATTATTAGATCTCAGTGCTGCGTTTGACACTGTTGACCACAGCATATTACTAGACCGACTGGAAAACTGGGTGGGACTTTCGGAAACAGTTCTAAATTGGTTTGAATCCTACTTAAAGGACAGAAACAACTTTGTTTCTATAGGTAAATACACATCTGAGTTGACAAATATGACATGTGGGGTTCCTCAAGGCTCCATCTTGGGGCCTCTTCTCTTTAACATCTACATGCTACCAATGGCTCAGATAATGAAAAACAACAAAATAAGTTACCATAGCTATGCAGATGACACACACATTTACGTAACAATTTCACCAGGAGACTATGCTCCAATTCAAACACTGAGTAAGTGCATTGAACAAATCAATGACTGGATGTGTCAGAACTTTCTCCAATTAAACAAAGATAAAACTGAGGTAATGGTTTTTGGAGCCAAGTCAGAACGTATAAAAGTTAGCACTGAGCTTCAGTCTGCAATGTTCAAAACAACAGATAAAGCCAGAAATCTAGGTGTAGTCATGGACTCTGACCTGAGTTTCAACAGTCACATTAAAACAATTACTAAATCAGCCTACTATCACCTAAAGAATATATCTAGGATTAAAAGACTAATGTCACAGCAGGATTTGGAAAAACTTGTCCATGCTTTTATCTTCAGTAGACTCGACTACTGCAATGGTGTCTTCACAGGTCTCACTAAAAAATCTATTAGAAAGCTGCAGCTAATTCAGAACGCTGCTGCTCGAGTCCTCACTAACACTAAGAAAGTGGATCACATCACTCCAGTTCTGAAGTCTTTACACTGGCTTCCTGTGTGTCAAAGAATAGATTTCAAAATACTGCTGCTGGTTTATAAAGCACTGAATGGTTTAGGCCCAAAATACATTTCTGACCTCCTGCTAAATTATGAACCATCCAGGTCTCTCAGGTCTTCAGGGACTGGTCAGCTTTCTGTCCCCAGAGTCAGAACTAAACATGGTAAAGCAGCGTTCAGTTATTATGCTCCAAATATCTGGAACAAACTCCCAGAAACCTGCAGGTCCGCTGCAACTCTGACTACTTTTAAATCCAGGCTGAAGACTTTTCTTTTTGTCGCTGCTTTTAATTGAACTATTCATATCTTAGACTGCACTGTAACTTTTATCCATGTATTTTTTCTTTTAATGTTTATTTTATTAGCTTTTCTTTTTAATGACTGATTTTAAATGCCATTTTCTTAATCTCTTTCATTTTTTGTAAAGCACTTTGAATTGCCTTGTGTTGAAAAGTGCTATATAAATAAACTTGCCTTGCCTTGCCTTGCCTTGGTATTTTTTCCATCTACTACTTCTCCCATTCACAAATCAAAAATAAAATAAAAAAATCTAAAATTCTATTAATATGTAACAAATATATTCCATTTCCGAGCAGAAGAAACAGCCTTCAAGGGTCAAACTCTGCACATACATCATTCAGCAGTGCACAGTGAAGCTCAAACATTTACCGCGGTGAATTTAGTTTTATGTTGGATATTCGACGGACATTCACGGACCCGCCAGCAGCGTCAGTTTCCCCTGCTGCTGGCTGTATTACGACGGGGAGATCTTCTCCGCGAAATGAGGCTTTCACTTAGGGACCATCAACAAATGACTTTTCAATTACACAAGAACATTTTTCTTTTTAATAAATCGACAGCTTCCCGATCGAGTGAATGTGAAGCAAATCCACGCTAGAGCATGCATTTGTTGAACACACCTCTTTTCATTGCATTTTAATACTTTAAATACGTTTTATTAATATTTGTATGGAAACATTTGCATATTTCTTCAATAACTTCTAGATCATGTGACCTAATGACTCAAAATCAGTGCTGGATAAAATAACTAAACTTGCTGCATAGGACACACCTCTTTTTATTGCATTTTAACACTAAATATTTTAATATTAATATTTTGATGGAAACATTTGCTTATTTCTTCAATACCTTCCAGGTCATGTGACCGATTCACTCAAAATCAATGGTGGGTCAAATAACTACACTGGCTGAATAGGACACACCTCTTTTTATTGCATTTTAATACTTAAGATATTTTTATATTAATATTTTAATTCGAAAATGAGCATATTGCTAGTGATGTTACGTATTGCCCCGAGGCTTCGGAGCGTGTGTCGAGTAATCCCCGAAGCTTTTTGTGAAGCATGTATCGAGGCTTGTATCGTTTTGGGCCAGTGACGTCATCGATGACAAACGAAGCCTCGCTGCCTGTCGATACCACGTAACTGCGTCACGAAGCGATTCAGATCGGTTGAACCATTGAACCACAACGCTCATAATACCCATGGATGTATAATAAGAACCATATTACCCCTCCTGTACCCGGGCCCGGTGACACGATGGAATCAAGAGAGCTCAGACCCTCACTTATATAGAGTTCGGAACATTTCATAAGTATAAATAGATACAAGCATAAATAAATGTAGGAATAAAAACATGAATAAATACAGGAATAAATATGTTGCAGTGTTTTCAGGGAGCTTTAGTGTGTGTGCTGTGGCTCAGCTGGAAAGCAGTTGACTCATGACTGCAGGGTCCCTGGTTCAACGACTGAACAATACGTATTTTTTGTTGTTTATAAAAGCTACAGCTAAATGAGATAATGTAGTTAATAAATGTATTCTTTGATATGGTTTAGCCTTTCTCAGGCTACAACATGGTTACGTTTATGAATATTATTAAGGAATACAAATCCCTCTTTGCAATGTTTACCAGCCTCCTTAGTCTTTTCAATCACAATCATTAAACTGGAATAAATACAATATTGTTAACATGAAAATATGATTTTATGTTCGTTGTTTAGAGTTATTCTAAGGCTTTACTCATTGGGAACTCGGTATGAGATAGAGAACACTGTTGAGATGTCCAATCTGCCTGTTTTACACACTTTGACCAACAGGGGGGTTTGTGTTCAAATGAAGCCCATGATGAAGCCTCATGAGATGAACCCTTTTGCGAACCAATTGGCTGGAAAGCTTCAAAGCTTCATAAGGCTTCATCTCGCCATCACTACCCAGAGCTTCCCCCCCTAACCAGAAATCAATTATAAACCCTATGTGAAACAAAATAAAGCCGCGAAAACTGGACTACCAGGTCCTCCAGGCTAAACATAAACACATCTGCAAAAATATGGCCTACAGCTCAAAATGGCAAAGAGGTATTCTAAGGAGAGTGTCTCCCGGCGTTAGGATAGGCGAGACATCCTTCTCCTCCAGCTTCTCTTTATATATACACGCGGCTTAGTGGAATTTGGAACACCTGGGCAGAGGCGGAGCCAGGGGCAGACCAGGTGCACCTGCGCAGCAGGTGGACAGAAAGGAAAACAAGGAGGGTCTACACAGACATCCACTCGAAGTCAACAATTGTTTGAAGAATGTGCTGACATTTGTTATGGAAATCTTAGACCCAGTCAATACTGTGGAGATACACAAGTCAGAAAGATCAACAATAAATGGTGAAACAGACAGAGTTGTCTTTCTGGTTATTTATTTGAAGCTTCAAAGACACAGGTCTCACAGAGTATAGGATAGTCTGCAGGAGTGTGCGCAATAGTAACAAAATAGCAAAGCTTATATACAAGAAAGGGTGGGCAGACAGAGTTTGCTCAGAAATCTGCTTTCACACGGTCTCATATTGTTATTAGACACCTGTCCTTGAGCTGTAGATAGTATAACGGTTCTCAGAATATGGAAGTTCTTGTGTGACTTTGTGTGAAGAGGAGTAGTCTCAACATAGTCTGCCAAATCAGCTCTGTGGCCTTGAAGCGCTTGGGAATAAAAACCCTCATTAGAGTATGCAGAGAAAACAGCACATATCAGGAAAATGGTACATTAGTTTTAGACAATGTTTTTAGAAGCATTTGGTTTTAGCATATAAGGTAAGATAAAGAAATTGCCACTACATTCCCCCCCTTTGATCATACTTGATCAATCATAAAATAAAACAAATGACAGGATAGACTGATATAACACCTCAATGAATACACTCCATCGCTGGTTTAAGTAAACACATCACAAATATATCATAGAAAACTGGCTGTTTTTGTGGAGGACAGACTCCAATATAATGTAAGCATAAGAGGAGGGTACACTTGATTCACATGGATTATATTGTAGTGTCGAAATCAGACTCTTCTGATTCTAGCTCACAAACAGGGGTACGGTGGAATGCACAAGGTATACGATTCTCGTAGCTGTGGCGCAAAGTAGGATTGTCGTGTAGTGGAATAGCAGCATACTGAACGAAAGCTGAGGATACCATGCTGGAAACGCGCTTCTTCAGTATTGGGATAATGAAACGGGTACAACTGATTAATAGGCCGAAAATGATCGCCAGGGGTGTAATTATTCTATGATTGTCCAGGCTCTCCAGTAGTATCCGCACTTTCCACATTGCTCACGGTTGCGTTGTCGTCTTTCCAGGCAAGCCCTCATCACGAGGCGGGGATGCTCCATGGGGTGTGTGTGTGTGTTCCCTCGGTTGATTTTGTGACACGGACAGTCAGACCCCGCACACCGATAACACAAACGAGGAACCAGAGGCATATGAAACCGCTCAGCTGGCACTCGCTCGTGACACCTTGTGTGTAGTGTGTGTTTTGGTGTATGTAGTGCAAGTGTGGTGCTGGTGGTGACTTGGCACGTCACTTGTTGTCGTCTGCTTCTTCCGTTAGTGACTTGGCACGTCACTTGTTGTCGTCTGCTTCTTCCGTTGATGACTTGGCACGTTACTTGCTGTCACTTGTTGTTCTCCCATTTCTCCTTCCCTGTGACTACGACCTTGCAGTGGCTGGCGTGTACCCACGTGGCTCTCTCGGTGACCTTGACCGCTGTCTGGGTGACGAGAAGCATCTGGTAGGGACCTTGCCAATGATTGAATTTCCAGCTCTTTCTCCGGAAATCCTTGACCAGCACGAAGTCGCCGGGTTGGAGATGGTGAAGTGGACCAGTGGCAGGGGTATGTAAGGCTGCGGCTACCTGACGTCGGATGTCTGCTAAAGTGGATGACAGGTTAACACAATATGACAACATAGCGCCTTGATCCCAATCTGTGGAGGAGCTGCAAAAAGGATCTCAAAAGGGCTGAGTTGACTCCGTGTTCGTTTCCGCATCCTTATGTACATCAACACAATGGGCAGAGCTTGTGTCCATGACAGACCTGTGTCTGCACAGGATTTTGCCAACTTGGTTTTTATTGTAGCGGGGTAGCCCCGTTTAAGCGTCCCTAAGCGTCCTCGCTCAGGCCTCGGGCTGCCTCGCTGGCCGTCCGAGGCCGTGGCGCATTTCCATTACAGTTTAGGACCTGGGGTAGCAACGCAGTGTAGGCGGGGCGATCGGCTTTTTGGCGGGAGCGACGCTGGGTAAAACTGCAGTGGCGTCATCTTCAATGCGACACAACTCACAAAACACACACAACAATGGAGGATGTGGAAGCGATTGTTTACTTGTGTCTTGGTGTGTGGCTTGTTATCACTGCAAGAAGGAAAGTGATTTGTTCTCTCGTCTTTGAAATATATAAGGAATGTGTTGTTTGAGTCTAGTAGAACGAGGGTATTACAATTGAGCAATTTCTACATGTATTATGTATTTATCATGTATTCTTAATACTATTATAAAATAAACATGTAATAATGTTTTAGAGGAGGACATCAAGCTAGCAAACTCAATTTCTTGCTTTAAATCTCTTAAAACTAACTTATCTTATGGGCTTTTTCCTAACTGATGGTGTTTGTTATTGCTTTATAAATTCATGTATGTTTATATCTTCTCTAAATCAAGATGATGTGAATCAAAATGTTTTCTGTTGGGTGCAATTCATTATCAACAAGAGATAAGATAAGTAAAATAAGTACTTTATTGATGGCAGTATAAAAATACAAAAAAAATGTTGTATCAAAAAGGCATGCCATTAAACAATACAAATAAAAACATTTAAAACTGTATTGCAGCCAGCATAAATATACATGGCATTGTAAAAGTAAAAATAAAATGAACATTTTAAAGAAAATAAATAAACAAGAAAGTACAAATGTTACATTTAAAAATTAACTAGATAAAAAATATATAATATGTACAATAACTATTAAGGTTATTTTAAGTATCACGGAGGAGACGGGCCACGGCTGCCCAGTCCCCCTAGCACCTCGCCAAGAGTGCGCAGGAAGGCTAGGTTGAAGGTCTCTGCTTGAGCGGCCTCCTCCCTTCTCAAGACGGCCTCCTCCCTTCTCAAGGCCGCATCCAACTCCCATCTCCGCTCAGCAGACGCTTTGGCCCAGTCCAAGTGCCGTTCCTGCTGGGCCATGTGCTGTTCATGGTGCCGTTCCTGCTGGGCCCGATCCTCTCCTCCTCGTTTCCTCTTGCCTGGGTGACAATAAGATAATAATTAGCAATAAGGAAAAAACACAGGACAGGTACAGGTCACACAAGGATATAAGAATAACATGTATAAACAGAACAACAGTAAGGTGAACTAAAGAAAGTCCTGGCCCTAGATGTTTACAATGATTGTGAAAGTGAATTACATTATGTCCAGCCTGTTGATAATGAATATAAATATATGTATATGATAGGATGTCACACACAACTGTACTAGTTGCTTAGTAGCTAAGACTTTACTTGTAACAGAGCATTTCCACACAGTGGTATAGCTTATTTTAATTACTGACGATGGATGATCCAAGGTTTAAAAAAACAAAACACAATTCCAGTCGTTTTGCCTTTTCTATTTCTTACCTAGAACCACACGCTGAGGTATCGTGATGGCACTCGGCGTTGGTGGTTGAGTTGGTGTCGGTTCTTCGGCTGGTGTCTGTGGTCCGTTCTGGATTCGATGACGATGTTGTGGACGGAACACTGCCATCACCCGTTGTTCGGGAATGTTCCTCCTCACTAGTCCCAATGTAATCATCTAGAACAACAAAATGACTTGTTAATTCCACAAACTACTGCAGCACAATACTAAATAGCAACAACAACTATAGAAAAGAAAAACTGAACGTAAACAATGGCACATATGGTGTTAGCAAACAATAGCTCTAGCTAAGGCTATTTGCCTTAGCTAGCTATGTAGCTCTTCGGGGCTCCATAAAAGCATGGGTTGTCAAACATTAATGTAAGGATAAAATAGACTTCTTTGTTAGAAGTGAGCGTACCTTGCAGGGACTCCAGTAAAGCCGTTGCAGAGTCCAGGCCTCCCTCCCTCCCAACGTTGGCCGGTCTATGGCCGTAAATCTGGTCCAACAAGTCGAACCACTTCCATTGTTTCCTACCCGCACCACTCGTGTTATTGTTGTCCTTTACTTGGCGATATTCACTCTTCATCTTTTTGAGTTTTTCCCTACACTGCAGGAAAGTCCTCGAAAATCCGCGTTCGGACATCTGTGCAGAGACATCCTGGAACACTTTCACATTTCGCGTTGTTCCGTCGAGCTCCCGCTGGATTTTATCATCCCCAATGAGATGTAGGAACGTTGTCACCTCCTCGGTCGACCACGGTGTGCTTTTCTTCGACGTTGCCATTTTTGTAGCTCCTCCGTTTACAAAATGCTGTTTATAAAAATGCTGCAAGCTTGCTTCTAGATATATATGCGACGCTAGGGATGATCTCGCGCGCGATCTTGTGACGATTCTCTCTGACCAATCAGCAGTCGAGAGTGTTGACGTCACTAGTTCAGCCCTGGCCTGTACTGATAGAACCACGATTTTATGGGGCCGGAAAAAGAGGGAAAAAGTACCCGCTAGCCGGTGCTAGGCTATATGGAAAGGCCACCAAAAACTGGCCTGGCCGCTTGAGGACGGTTAAGGACGCTTAAACGGGGCTACCCGCTGCAGTGGAAATGCGCCATTAGAGTATATAATTCACAATGGTGATTTGATCAATCTGTAATCTGCAAAATTGCAGTGTCCTCAATTTTAGGATTACTTTAAGAGTCAGGCACTTAGTTTTAGTAATATCAATACATTCAAAATCTGAAAAGGAAAAGTCAGACAAATACTCAAAGACTTTTGCAAAAAACCTGGAAAGGAAGGATTAAACATTCTTAAAACTTGAATTATTACATTTGTAAATGCTACCACTGATCTGTACCAAATTAAGTCTATCAATTATTCCTATTAGCCATACTTACCTGAGCATCTACTTATGGTAATTGGAAAGGATTCTTCTGTGTTTATCTAATGTTGAATATAGAATATCAATTTCCTTAAATTATATTTCTCTAATTTGAGGATCAAATATGCTACATAATTGTTAAATGAAATATTATAAATATTGAAATTAAATCAGTACTTGAAACATCATTGTAGGTCTTTCTGTGCCTGGATAATACATTAAAGAGTAGTGTTGTTAAGCCTGATTGCTGGACGATTAAGGATATTAACATTATCTGTGATAATAGTAGAAATATCTTATGATTCAATACTTTATAATCTGAAAATATTAATTAATTAATTTTGTTTAGTGCGAAAGTGTAATCTGATCCAGCAAAAATATATTAATCACCACTATTCAACACATTTCTGGTCATTGGAAATATAAAGACAGTCATTAATTGTACATATGTAAACATCCAAGATATAAAATCAATTCAAAGTGCATCTTTGTACGGGAGCTGGAAGAACGTGTCCTTCAGTCTTTCTGACTCGTTCTCCTCCTCTCTTTATGACAAAGAGTGTCTGGTGTGTGTAAAGGCATCCTGATACTGTAGATTAGCACTGAGGTGCTGATTGGCTCAAACTCTTCTTCATCAGAGCGCCATATTTAAACCCCCCAATTGCTCTGCTTTTGTGGCTCATTCAGTGAGCACTGTAGTTGATCCCCCCAGTGAAATGGAGGCTCATCTGCCTGCATTCCTTCTGCTATCTGCTTGAGAGCAGTGCCAGACAAAACTGCGTATTCCAAGTGGCGCATCCAGGTCTCCCCCCGTGATGGGAGAGGTTAGGAAGACTTCTGCTCCTCCAAGAAACAAGGAACCTTGTATGAAGCCTCTGAAGTCCTCGCTCGTCCCGCAGGGTTGTCTGCCTGAGCCCACCGAGCAGAATGTTGAAGAAGCATCCCATCTCCTCAGATAGTTGAATATTAGAATCCTCTCATCTCGAACGACCTCGTGCCTCCTTGCCCGTGGATGGGGGTGTCCTCTGCAGCCGGAGAGTGTGACCCTCTCTCTCTGACCCTTGGCCTTCAGAGCTGTCCTAGTTATTGGGTTAACACTTGATAGGGTTGTTTTCCTGAGTGCAGACAACTCAAAGTAATGGATTAGCACATTATCATTTAATTACAAAAATAGGATAGGCCCCTCAGAATTATTTGGGAGCCTTCCTGACACATGCACATGCATAAATGTAAGTTTTGTGTTAGTCATTTAACATGCAAGAATCATATACTCATCAGTCCAAAGCAGAGAAATGTTATTGTAATTTAAAGGTGAGCTAGTCCCTGGATATAACCCCTTCTCAATGATTCCTAAATGTTATATTAATTCACCACTTGATAAAATATTAGTTTACCAGAAATATATATTTTTTCTCTTCCATAAAACAGGTTTGAGTAATAAATTACCCAATATAAAATCAATTACTCAATATAATTGACTCTTCCCTCCCTTTTCTTACATATGTCACATATGAAATAATAACTTAGGAGTCTATTTAAGCATGGTGTAGTTTATAATCTATTACTCGAGAAGACTCAGTATCACCTGTGTGCAGCTTACAAAAACTATTGTGAGAAACATAGATTATGCAGGAAATGTATACTTTTGTTGAAGAACAAAGCATATCTGATTTGGGAGTAAAAACGTCATCCCCTTAACATCTGTGTTATCACTGAAGGCATAGCATAAATGTTATTGGGTGTCTGAGGGTGTTATTACTGAGAAATGTCAAACAAATTCAAAACATTACATTTGAAAACAGGTTTGCATTCCTCCACTTAAAGTGACGTTATCATTGGAAACAATAAAAGCTAATTGTTTTGATGTATAATCTATCAATTGAATCGTTAGAGCAGAACAGAATGGTCGAATTGTAGCCTGAGTACCGTGCAGCCTTTAGTTTTACCAGGTGGAAACATTGTCCATATAATGTGAATACATGTAGAACTAAGAGGCCCCTGACATTAGGCCTATTTTAAAAATAGTAGGGGCTTTTAACAGCTTGCCAACTTACAGGCATCCTCTGCATAGCAGTATGAATAGCCTTAAAAAAACAACCCACTGTGCGGTAACGAGAGTCATATTTCTGAACCAAATGCCCTAAGTTAAGCCGTTAGTCCCATCTGACTGACCCAAGGGTTGGTGCTGGTGTGACTGGGAGGCTTCCAGGTGTTCAAAGCAGATGTCAAGCTTTCAGTTCATGGCTTGGTGGGGGGAGTGGCCCACGTGAGACAGTATCAATGGCTGTATTGTTCAGTTTGAGGAGCATTGTCTCTGGGAGCAGGGAATGGTGTCCATTCTCGGACCAGACCATTAATGTCATTTCATGTAGAGCAGCCATAGCATCTCTGTGACTGCACTCAGCCGGACTGTAGCAGGGCAGAACTGGGTGACTCTTAGTAAAGCCATCCAAGGCCATAGACAAAATGGAACCACGTACCAACAAAAGGGACACAAGGTCATCAATGTCTCTCTTTACCATTGGCCTAATTGCACAACAAATTAGTGGAAAAAATGTGGAGCACTAATCCATCATCATGTGAAATGTTGAGTTAATCTAAATAATCACTTATGGGTTGAAATCAAATTAACATTAACATTAGAACTAAAGTTTTCGTTCCTACCCTCACCTATGGTCATGAAGGATGGGTCATGACCGAAAGAACGAGATCGCGGATACAAGCGGCCGAGATGGGTTTTCTCCGCAGGCTGGCTGGTGTCTCCCTTAGGGATAAGGTGAGAAGTTCGGTCATCAGGGAGGGACTCGGAGTTGAGCCGCTCCTCCTTCGCGTCGAAAGGAGCCAGTTGAGGTGGTTCGGGCACCTAGTTAGGATGCCACCTGGGTGCCTCCCTAGGGAGGTGTTCCAGGCACGTCCAGCTGGGAAGAGACCAAGGGGTAGACCTAGGACCAGGTGGAGGGATTATATCTCTTCGCTGGCCTGGGAGCGCCTTGGGATCCCCCAGTCAGAGCTGGTTGATGTCGCCAGGGAAAAGAAAGTTTGGGGCTCTCTGCTGGAACTGCTACCCCCGCGACCCGACCACGGATAAGCGGGAGAAGATGGATGGATGGATGGATTAGAACTAAAGTCAGTCAAAATTGGACTTGCACGGATCAGAATCTAAGCAATACACCATTTTCCCAGCTCTGTAATGAAAAGGATAACAAGATTACAGGAGTGTTAAAACACCCAAACATGCACACTTATCTTATTCTAGTAGAGATTAGAGGACAAGGTCTAATGTTGTGAACAAAATTAGCAAGTCAAAGTTATTTTGTTTATTCTATGTTATGTACCTAATTTAATTTAATAATTAATCTTGAATTACTAATAACTTTAAAGAAGGCAACAATTTACAATTTGGATAAAGTGAATACTCATCCAAAGTGTGTGTGTGTGGGTGTGTGTGTGTGTGTGGGTGTGTGTGTGTGTGCTTGTCTGCCCAAGGTTTAAAACATTTAGGACAGCACAGCAGTGAGAATGTTATGAGAACCAATATGTTGTTTACACTAAACTCGAAGGGAGCTAGACTGGAACATTTTAAATAAATCAAAACACTTGCACATTAATTAAATACATTTGACATTTAGCTCGAGCTGGGTTCAATACTTTTCTTTATGGTATTTAAAATTGGGCTCGAGTAGAACCCCTGGATTTGGCTTGCAACACAAAAGTGATACTGATCTCTGTAGGACTTGGAAGTGTCATGATTCAAAGTGTGGGCCTGTGGAAGAGAGGCCCTTGGAAAACAACATCTATTTTTTAACTGTAATTACTTATTTTAAAGAGATTGCAACATTATACTTTTAAAGAATTGCTCAATTAATTTAACATTTATTATGCACACAATAAAAAACGTCAACAAATATATTGATCCTGGCTTCACCAGCGACCTTTACTCTGTTGTTCATAAGCTCGGTTTCAGAAAACTTGTCAGTAGTTTAACAACTGTTTTAATTTGAGTAATGTCTATGGAGACCAATTGGTTGATACGAGAAATAATTTGAAGCAGTTTAATAAAGAATGTTAAACTATTTTTAAAACTGTAATTGAACTTCAACTTATATTAATTATCTGATTCCAGTGGCCAGTTGGAACAGATAATCAACAAAGTTTCCATTTTGCAACAACAGGGCAAAAGTTTTCAACAACAATTAGTAGTCTGAGTCTAGTTCTGTCTTATCTGCTTTGTTTTGGAATGTGTTCAATACATTACGTTTTTATTCATTATTACCATACAATATATAGATTTAAGAATAAATTAAACAAATAATACAACATTGACCTAAAAAAACAGATTTTGCAACCCTGATCTCCTCCGGCAGGTCTCTGAGGGTCTCGGGGCGCAGGACGGGGCATACAAGGTCACAAACATATCTTAACATTCCAGCAATACCATTTAAGAATGGATTCTTAAAGCAATATAATCTTCTTTTCTTCTTACACCTAGCGCTCACCCTGAATAGGTTTACATTTTCCCCTGCACACTCAGAGGCAGGACATAAAAACACAAAACATGAACTCGTAATAAACACCAGCGTGACCTCAAAGCTCATCCAGCTCAATTTAGTCCGAATTATGAGGTTTCAGAGGGGGTAGGGAATTATCTCTAGTGGGGCACCTGACTCGCGCGTCCACCCTTGTACAAGTGCTAAGATCGTGCCTGAAGACCGTCCAAAAGCAATAACTAGCTTATCCTCTTGCGACAACCACTACTCCATCAGTGGCGCTATGAACCCCCGACCAGGAGAACATAGACTTTTTTCGCTACCCTTTCTCTCCAAAAATAGCCCAGTTAACTGTAGTCCTACTCGACCAGCCTATACACTTGCCATCGAGTTCATTTGCAACGATGAAACACAGTTTTGTTCTACACTCTGCTTGCCACTGCCCACCCGTGATCAATTAGCCTATAATTGTTTGTATGCACCCCGGACCGCCACCAGGTCCTCTAGCCATGTATAGGGAGCTGTGGCGCATCGGGTGATGCACGCATCTCGCGCTGCCCCGGCCTTGCCAGCAATGTAGAAGACGGTCACAAACAACGAATGCTTTTAGACCATTTCGTTTTTAATAGAGATGGCGGTGGTGTGAGTTAAAGTTATAGACAAAAGCTGTGACTTTCTCCCTCTCAGCTGCACAGCTCCAGCCCCACAAACACAGGGAGGTTTTACACACACACCCGAGCTTGCAGCTGGAGCCGTGTTTACAGAGGCGATGGCAGTAATATCTCTGGCTGCTTATTTTTAACTGCTGTGTTTGGCGGCTAAAACCCCCAGAATTTGGCGATTTGTCCAATACAAATCTTTTACATTGCTTTCAATTCACACAGAAGCTCCACTTCACTGATGCCTTTCTTTAAGGTCTCTTTAAACATGAGCTGTGTATGCTTGTATGACACTTCCGTCCCGAGCAGCACACACAGAGGAAATCAGCCAGGACTGAGTCCCCAGACACTGATTCCCTGGGTTTATTATCCCCAAATGTTCATTAACCAAAAACGAAACGCAGCCGCCCAGTTTCACAGGTAATTTTAGGATACCGTCAATCACAGATTCTGGTAAGGCAATGTCCAAATGTAGATTTAAAAATCACACTTACCAGCTCTGAAGATTTGTTGGTATCCTGCCGACAACGCCAAATTGTAAGAGAAACTTCTGTGTAGCAATGCAGTGGGAGTCACCGACTCAGGAAGGAGACACGGTAGAGCAGGAGCTTCGATGTCAAACACTGGAGGTTTATTTGGAGTTACGGCCGGAGGATTCACATCACAAGTCACAGCAGCCTATGTGAGACTGCACGGGTGGGTTGCCACGTCAATTCTGGAGCGCCTCTCTCTCGTTAGCCCATTTAACTGCTTTCACAGAGAGTAATCAACATATTTTGATAAGATAGTTTAACACACTGGGCACACTGAGTCACTTGCGTCCGTCACTTATGGCCTCGAAGATGTCATACCTTGGAGTCCACAAACAACAAAGAAGGAAGCGTCCCAGTGCACCCACAACAACAGAACATCTGTGACCTAGTGTTGACCGGTCATAGAATTGGAACAATAACATTATGGCTGAAGCAGCCTATGTCCTTAAAGGAGATAAACAGACGTCAGGGTTGGTCCTGTACGTCATATCTAGGAGTCTAGGTCAATAATTTCCCTAACACCGGGGAATCGTTACACGGAATAATGACCCCTTGTTTAAGCAGAGAGGTAAACACTGGCCCGAATGCCTTCAACAGCTTCACGTTTCAATGGGTACTGGGGTTGATTTGGACGGAACGTGGACTTAGGAGTGATAACTACAGGCTCCGCAGAGCGAATCAAACCTACATCATATTTGTGGGCTGCCCACAGTGTTTGAGGCACTGTTTTTAGCGCGTCAGGGAGCTCAGAAATATGACTGAAAAATGAGAACTCCGGGCCAGATGGGCCAGGAACGGGGTTAACATAGTCATCATTGCCTGTGAGAATCAGAGAACGCAGTACATGAACTGGCCAGTCGATGCTGTATTTAAACACGTCATGTGATGAAGAATACTTAATCAACGGGTCGTCTGTGCTAGTCCAATCAGTACTAGATTCCCAGTCTTTAACGATTGGACCCAAATCTCTCCATCTATCAGTGGGGCCCCTGGCTAGTGAAATGTGTGGGACCGCCCCTGGGATTTGATACAGCTTGTGTTGTGTGGGTGTGAGTGTAACAGAAACAGCGTTGCGCAGCGAATTCCAATACATAGTTTTAAGCATGAGCTCATCCTTCACACATTCTAACAGAAAACTCTCATCATAGTATTTACACGGTTCATCAACCACGTTAGCAGTACAATGCAAATGAGAAGTCTCCATGAACACAGCAGGTGGAAAAACACGTTGATCAGTCAAACGCAACAACGCCTGAGAATCAGGATATGTCAGCAGCCATTGGTACACATTCACCAGTTCTTTATCATCAAATGCGGGGTTTTGAACCATCGTAGGAGATGGCTGTCGGACTTTAAGACCCTCATTTGTGGAAAAATGAGGTCCAAGCCGAACCGGAGAATCAGATCTCTGCCCAGTAAATGTATTGGGCAGACAGATGATAAAAGAAAACTGTGTTTGACTGATGTGGGAAATGGATGACTGTCATCACCGTTATCTTTACACTGAAGTGATACAGAAAACTTCTCCTTCACAGTTACCCCAGCCGCTCCTATTGAGTGAATACATCTACCACTAAATTTGCAATCAGGCAAATCTGTCATTTTTACCACAGAATGTGTAACCCCATAATCAACCAAAAATGTAACATCAACACCCATGATAGCTAAAGTTAGTGTGGGACATTTCTTAAATGCTGTTTCACTGTCATGTATCAATATGTACCCTCTTTAACCACAGACATGTCTTCTAAATTGTCCAATTACTCAATAGCATGATGTGTGTGTGTGTGTGTGTGTGTGTGTGTGTGTGTGTGTGTGTGTGTGTGTGTGTGTGTGTGTGTGTGTGTGTGTGTGTGTTTGTGTGTCACTTCCCTGTTCAGATGCTGCTGGCTGAATTTCTGTCTCGCTCGATTGGGCCCCTTCCTCCCCATCTGGTGTATTTCCGTCTGATTGTGAATGGCCCCGTCCTTGCTGTCCCCCTCTGCCTCCGCCACCAGTGTTCTGTGAGCAGTCCCGGATCCAATGTTCAACACTGCCACACTTGAAACATCTTTCGTCGTTTGAAGGTCTTGCTTCTCGTCCTCTGCCTCGGAAAACCTCCTCTGCCTCTCCCTCGGTATTGTGAGCGGCCAGCATTCTGCGTGGCTTGCACTGTGGCTGTGAGTCCGTTGAGGAAGGCATTACTGAGGTGTGTTTCCCAAACGCCTGCTTGGTCTCCTAGGGCATCGGGTTTGTTTATCCCGCTGTTGTCCCGGAATACTTGGTCCTGATGGGGGTGGACGAGCTTGGAGTTGACGGGGAGTCTGTTGACTGCATGGCTGGGGCTTGTAGTGGCGAGGGAGGTGGTTGAGGTGGGCCAGCCTGCCAGGGTTGTACGCCGGGGGAGGGAAAGGATACCCAAAGTCGAGGAGAGGGTCATTCAGGCCTGCAATGGAAGGATACAGAGATGTCTGGGGTTTACATGGTTTTGGAAATAATTTATTTTCCTTCTTTCCTTCACATTCATCTTCAACCTTAATATTTCCTTTAATGCACGAGGCCAACTGCCTTCTTTCACGGCACTCTGCTTCATCCTCCCAGTATTTTAAACACTTTCTGTGAGTGTCCAGCTTTTCTAAGTCTTTAACTTTAATTGTATTTTTAATTTACTCAAAGAACCTCCCTTTGGAAATCCGAACATTTCCATCCAGATATTTAATTTAGACAGACTGTTTTCACCATGTTTTTCTCGCATGACATCCAGAATTTGACCCTCAGGAGGGTGTACTAGCCCCCCACTCTGCTTTGCGTTCCATAACAAGTCTTTAAGTGTTAACTCTAAACACCCCGTGTTATCAAACACTATTTTTCACCCGTCGGTGATGTGATATTTGTTCCTCAGTACAAATCACACAAAAACTGATCGTAAACCCAGGCTACGACGGATATCCCAAATATCCTACTTTTGAGCAGTCCCTCTCATAAATGTCATGGAGTTTAATCACGTTTAACTTTAAACAATTTAGACACTGTACATCTCACCGAGTATTGAAAGCCTTTTGAGTTCGTTGGATCTTGTGAAGTCAATCGGTTCCACCCCGGCGCTGGTCCTCTCGTCCCGTACGGTTTCTGTCGAGGTAGAGGAGAATCCGAGGATCCTGGAGCGCAACCACCAGCGTCCGTAGGTGTCCCCAATCGAACTTGCAGAGATCCTGCCGACAACGCCAATTTGTTATGGAAATCATAGACCCAGTCAATACTGTGGAGATACACAAGTCAGAAAGATCAACAATAAATGGTGAAACAGACAGAGTTGTCTTTCTGGTTATTTATTTGAAGCTTCAAAGACACAGGTCTCACAGAGTATAGGATAGTCTGCAGGAGTGTGCGCAATAGTAACAAAATAGCAAAGCTTATATACAAGAAAGGGTGGGCAGACAGAGTTTGCTCAGAAATCTGCTTTCACACAGTCTCATATTGTTATTAGACACCTGTCCTTGAGCTGTAGATAGTATAACGGTTCTCAGAATATGGAAGTTCTTGTGTGACTTTGTGTGAAGAGGAGTAGTCTCAACATAGTCTGCCAAATCAGCTCTGTGGCCTTGAAGCGCTTGGGAATAAAAACCCTCATTAGAGTATGCAGAGAAAACAGCACATATCAGGAAAATGGTACAGTAGTTTTAGACAATGTTTTTAGAAGCATTTGGTTTTAGCATATAAGGTAAGATAAATAAATTGCCACTACACATGGGGGTTTAAATTGCCATGCCTCTTTTTGGCTTTCGAGCCCGTCTCAGGATTAATGCCCAGGAAGCACCTGAAAACAATAAGCCAAGACAACAATTTCAATTTTACATAGATTTATATGTTGCATTGTTTATTTTAAGGCACGTGCCCCTTTCAATTTAAGTAAAACCTGCACCAAAGAAATAAATTAGTATTTAAAGCCAAGCAAGAGCGATAAAAGCAAGAAAATCACATAATTTGTTTGTGTTATCACAGAGGATGGTCTGAATACATTTTTGTACTGTGAAATAATACAGTAACATGTTGTGAAATCCTGGTAATCATTTATCCTGTATATTCACAGTAAGTAACTGTGCCTGCATTGATTTCACTGTGAAATTCAAAATTACAGTATTATATTGTGAACATCACAGGTAAAGACTGTAAAGTGGTAAAACAGTAATTTATTGTAAAATATTATAGCTAAATATTGTGAAATCATGGTAATATTTTACAGTGCACATAAACATATGCTCACACATCCATACCAACATACATACATGCCCGCACATAATTTAAATACAGTTTACAATATAAAAAACACAGGGATGATATTTTGCATCTCTGATGTCGATCAGTTAATAAATGAATAAAACTATTAAAAAGTAGTGCAGTTGCAAGTTGTAACTGTGTGTGTCCTAGTTCAGCGTTTGACGGTGTTCAGTTCTCGTATGGCTCTGGGGTAGAAACAGTTTTTCAGTCGGTTTGTCCTTGATTTAATTCACCTGTAGCGTCTAGCGGAGGGCAGAAGAGCAAACAGGAAGTGTCCAGGGTGTGAAGAGTCTGCAATTATGTTGCCTGCTCTGTTGAGGCAACGTTGGCTGAAGAGTTATTATTACATTACTTTACTACATTGCATTTAGCTGACGCTTTTATCCAAAGCGACTTACAATAAGTACATTCGACCAGGAAGACACAACCTTGAAGAAAACAGAATCATATAAGTACATCAGGTTTCATAGAGCCAAACATTTCAAGTGCTACTCAACTGGCTATAGATAAGCCAGTCCTTTATTAGTATATAAGTGGTTTGTTAATAAATCTATCGCTCGAAGTGGAGTCGAAAGATATTCATTTTCAGTTTGCGCCGGAAGATGTGCAAGCTATCTGCTGTCCTGATGTCAATGGGGAGCTCATTCCACCATCTTGGAGCCAGGATAGCAAACCCACGTGTTTTTGCTGATGGGAACTTGGGTCCTCCTCGCAGCGAGGGTGCAGCGAGTCGTTTGGCTGATGCAGAGCGTAGTGCACGCACTGGGGTGTACGGTTTAACCATGTCCTGGATGTACGAAGGGCCAGATCCATTCGCAGCATGGTAAGCAAGTACCAGTGTCTTGAAGTGGATTCTAGCAGTTACCGGAAGCCAGTGAAGGGAGCGGAGGAGCGTGGGAAAATTTAGGAAGGTTGAAGACCAGACGAGCCGCTGCATTCTGGGTGAGCTGCAGAGGTCGGATGGCACATGCAGGTAGACCAGCCAGGAGGGAGTTGCAGTAGTCTAGGCGTGAGATGACGAGAGCCTGGACCAGAACCTGCGTCGCTTTCTGTGTCAGCTGGGAACGTATCTTCCTGATGCTGTAAAGCGTGTATCTGCAACAACGGGTTGTAGCAGCGATGTTTGCAGTGAAGGACAGGTTGTTATCTAGGGTCACACCCAGATTCCTTGCAGTCTGAGTCGGGGAAACAACTGAGGTGCCGATGTTGATTCTTAGGTCAAGAGTGGGACAATCTTTTCCCGGAAGGAAGAGCAGCTCAGTCTTGTCAAGGTTGAGCTTCAGGTGATGAGCAGACATCCACTGAGAGATGTCAGCTTGACAAGCAGAGATGCGTGCGACGACCTGGGTCTCTGAGCGGGGAAAGGACAGAATTAATTGGGTGTCGTCAGCGTAGCAGTGGTATGAAAAACCATGCAGGCTAATGACTGATCCGAGCGAGTTTGTGTACAGGGAGAAGAGGAGGGGACCAAGAACAGAGCCCTGAGGGACCCCTGTAGTTAATTGACAAGGGTCGGACTCCGACCCTCTCCAAGTCACCCTGTAGGTACGGTCTTTGAGGTATGAGGTGAGGAGGGAAAGTGCAGAGCCTGAAACTCCAAGTTTTTGGAGAGTGCGAAGGAGGATCTGATGATTCACCGTGTCGAATGCAGCAGACAGGTCCAACAGGATGATGACAGAGGAGAGGGATGCTGCTTTGGCAGTGTGCAGTTCCTCAGTGACAGCAATGAGAGCAGTTTCTGTGGAGTGACCTGCCTTGAAACCAGACTGGTGCGGATCCAGAAGGTTGCTCTGATGGAGATAACAGGAGAGTTGTTTAAAGACAGCGCGTTCAAGTGATTTAGACAGGAACGGGAGTAGAGAGACAGGCCTGTAGTTTATAACATCTGACGGGTTGAGAGTGGGTTTCTTTAGGAGAGGGTTTACTCTTGCCTCCTTGAGACTGTTTGGAAAGTGACCAGAAGTTAGAGAAGTGTTAATGAAATGGGAGAGAAATGGTAGAATATCAGGAGCGATAGTCTGAAGGAGGTTTGAAGGGATAGGGTCCAGAGGACAGGTGGTAGGGCGGGCAGAGGTAATGAGGGTGAGAACCTCACTTGGAGAGAGAGGGGAAAAGGAGGTTAGTGTGTGGGTGAAAGGAGGGTCTGGTGACCCAGCGGTGAGTAAAGGTGAGTCAGAAAAAGAAGAGCGAATATCATCAACCTTTTTTTCAAAGTAGGTAACAAAGTCGTTTGACAGAAGTGAGGAGGGGGGAGGGGCTTTTGGAGGGTCCAAGAAGGTGGAGAAGATGGAAAATAGTTTTTGGGGATTGGAATAGGAAGATTGGATCTTATCTTGAAAGAAAGTGCTTTTTGCCTGAGAGATCGAAGCAGAGAAAGAGGAGAGGAGAGCCTGATAGGTTAGGAGGTCGTCACAGTGTTTGGATTTCCACCGTTTCCGCTCTGCTGCCCTAAGGATGGTTCTATTAGCACGCAGTGCATCATTTAGCCAGGGAGCAGGAGGGGACTGACGAGCCTGCCGAGATGTGAGAGGACAGAGAGAGTCCAGAGTGGATGAGAGAGTAGAGAGGAGAGTTTCTGCAGCAGAGTTTGGAGGTAGTAGTTGGAACGAGTCCGAGGAAGGGAGGGCTGAGAGCACCGATGAGGCAAAGGTAGAGGGGGAGAGGGAACGAAGGTTACGGCGGACAGGTGCAGGATGAGAAGAGATTAGTTTGTTATGTTTGGAAAGGGGTAGAGAGAATGAAATGAAGAAGTGATCGGAAGTGTGGAGCGAGTTCCTCCAGAGAAGGCAGTGAGCAGCCGATGACCTTCTGGGCTGTGTTGATGACCCTCTGAAGGGCTTTCCTGTCCTTTTCTGAGCAGCTGGCACACCACGTGGTTAGGCAATATGCCAGCACACTCTCTATGGAGCAGCGGTAGAAAGACACCAGAAGCTTCTCCTCCAGGTTGTTTTTCGTGAGGATCCTCAGGAAGTGGAGTCGCTGCTGGGCCTTTTTCACAGATGTTGTGTTGTTGATAGACATGGATAGATCTTCAGCAATGTGTCCCCCGAGGAACCTGAAGGCGGGAACCCTTTCCACAGAGTTGCCGTTGATGTACAGTGGATCTGGTGTTGTGCTGTTTTTCCTGAAGTCTTTAATGAGTTCTTTTGTTTTTATGGAGTTCAGAACAAGATTATTATCTGAACACCACACTGCCAGTCTCTGGATTTCATCCCTGTAGGCTGACTCATCTCCTCTTGGGATCAGTCCAACCGCAGTTGTGTCGTCCACGAACTTGACGATGGTGTTGGTGGGGTGAGTGGGGGCACAGTCATAGGTGTACAGGGAGTAGAGCATGGGGCTCAGCACACAGCCTTGTGGTGAACCGGTGCTGAGTGTAAGGGTGGAGAGGAGGTGAGGGCCTATTCTCACTGTCTGGGGGGTGGTTAGTTAGGAAGTCCTTAATCCATTGGCAGATGTTTGGGGAAAATCCTAGGTCAGATAGCTTGGAAACCAATCTTCCCGGGATGACTGTATTAAAGGCAGAACTGTAATCAACAAAGAGCATCCTCACATAGCTCCCCTGGTGTTCAAGGTGGGACAGTGCACTGTGAAGAACAGTGGCGATGGCATCCTCTGTAGACCTATTTGCTCTATACGCAAACTGATTTGGGTCGAAGGTGGGTGGGAGAATGGTTTTGATGTGCTGCAGGACCAGCCTCTCGAAACACTTCATGATGAGTGGTGTGAGTGCTATCGGACGGTAGTCGTTGAGGCTGGAGATTATGTTTTTTTCCGGCAGAGGGATGATTGTGGCAGATTTCAGGCACAAAGGGATGATGGATTTGGAGAGTGTCAGGTTGAAGATCTTTGTGAAGACCTCCGTAAGCTGGTCTGCACACTCCTTCAACACCCTTCCCGTCACGCCATCAGGGCCTGCAGCTTTCCTCGGGTTCACCGCTCTGAGCACACGCCTCACATCATGCTCCTGCACAGTGAGGGTGTGATTATTGGATGCAGGTGAGGTTGTTGTGTCCGTCTCTACTGCATTGACCTCAAAACGAGCAAAGAAACAATTAAGTTCCTCTGCCAGTGAGGCGTCCCCGTCAACCGTTGTGCTGTTATTGTTCTTGTAGTTGGTGATGTGCTGTATACCTTGCCACACCCGCCGTGGATCGTTGTTGGTGAAGTGGTCCTCAATCTTCCTCTTGTAGGCTGCTTTGGCATCCCTGATGCCTCTCTTCAGGTTGGCTTTAGCTGCACTTCATTGAGCACTATCACCAGACCTGAAGGCGATGTTTCGGCCCTTGAGGAGAGCTCTGACCTCCTTCGTCATCCAGGGCTTCCGGTTGGGGTATATCTGAATACGTTTTTCAACAGTCACATTATTCACACAGTTCTGTATATAGCAGAGTACAGTTGATGCGTACTCCTCCAAGTCCTGAACCTCAAAAATATCCCAGTTAGTCCTTTCGAAGCAATCCTGTAGCTGAGAGGAAGCTCTTCAGGCCATGTTTTAACAGTCTTTGTGGTGGGTTGAGTTTTCCTCCTGACAGGGGTGTATGCTGGGGTTAAAAGGATGGACAGGTGATCTGACTGCCCTAGATGTGGTAGTGGTACAAACTTAAATCCCTTCTTAATGTTTGAATAGGCCTTATCCAGTGTGTGTTTACCCGTGGTAGCACATTTTATGTGTTGAACACACTTTGGGAGAACTGTCTGCATCACCACCTATGATATGGGTGGCTTCGGGATATGTGCTTTGTTGTGAATTGATAGCACTGTGCAGGTAGCCTAGCGCTATGTTAGCATTAGCATCTTGTGGTATGTAGACAGCTGTTACTATGACAACGGTAAACTCACGAGGGAGGTAAAAAGGCCTGCATTTCACTGTCAAGTACTCCAGGTCTGAAGAGCAATGACTGTTCAGGATTATGGCGTCCTTGCACCAGTTGTTATGTACGTAATTGCATAACCCCCTCCCCTGCTCTTACCAGAGTCAATGTTTCTGTCCCAGTGGTATGCTCTTCGCCCCGCTAGCTCAATGGCTCCGTCTGGGATAAGTGGGTGTAGCCATGTCTCCGTTATGATCAGTGTTAGCGATGCCATGATCTTAGGGCAGGAATACCGTGAACATAGTTAACGTGACAGAGGAATAAATACACACATCAGCTGTGCTTCAAACGGAAGTGACACGTTTTATTGCGCATGTCCCTTTTATCACGGGAATACAGGAAGTGATTAGTATAAGAGTATTAAATAAACAGAATTCATATATTACATTTCATAATTCAACACCCCCACTTACTCTTATACTGCACAATTTCTCAACATGAATTCAAATGTAAACACCTTATACACCTGCACAATAACACAGTGTTTGAAACTTCTGGGGTTATTTACATTCCAAACAAATACTTTACAAATGTCTCACTTTTTACCTTTGTTGCAGGCTTAGTGAAAATATCAGCAACCATATCAGCTGTAGGGCAATAGTCAATGGTTATCATGTTATCACTCAGTACAGTTCGAACAAAATGATACTTGACATCCACGTGTTTACATCGTTGACGACATACTGGGTTCTTGGATAGAGCAATTGCACCCTGGTTATCTTCAAAGATTTTTACAGGAGTATATTGACCCTCACTATCCATGCTCTCTATTAGCTGCACAAGATACACACTCTCTTGTGCTGTGGCAGCCAGTGCCATGTACTCTGCCTCACATGTCGACAAAGCTACTGTTTGCTGTTTCTTTGATCTCCAAGAAATAACAGGCCCATTGCTAGTTAGACTAAAACAGTACCCTGTTATACTCCGTCTGTCATTTTGGTCTGTTGCCCAATCCGCATCACAGTATGCAACAAGTTTCAGTTTTTCATCTTGTTGTTTAAAACATAGCTCCTGATTAATTGTGCCCTTTAAGTACCTCAATACATGTTTAGCAGTTAACCAGTGTTGTTCTTTTGGCTCTGAAAAATACTGTGACAGTTTACTGACTATCCAACTTAGATCAGGCCGTGTAGATGTCATTAAATATATTAAGCTGCCTACCACTTCACGATATTGTGTTGCATCAACAGCTTCACCATCATCATCAAAGTTGTGTTTCTGTTCACATGGGGTGGACCTTGGCTTACAGTCATTCATACCAAACTTTTCCAGTATTTTTGTAATGAATTTCTTTTGACCCATCTTTATTTCTCCTTTTTCCTGAGTAAAGTCAATGCCTAGGAAATGTTTAAGTTTCCCAAGATCCTTCATTTTGAATTTTGTGCTCAACATTTCTTTCACAGTATTAATTGTGTGAATATCATTAGCTGCGATAACTAAGTCATCCACCCAAATAATCAGAATGATCCTCTCATTTTCTATTCCTTTACTGTAGACACAGTGATCAGCTGGGTTTTGTGCAAAACCGTTCTCACAGAGATGATCATGCAACATTTTATTCCAGTTTCTTCCAGATTGTTTTAACCCATACAGTGATTTATTCAGCTTGCAGACTAGCTTTTCATCTGTGTCTGACTTGACCTCAAAACCTTCAGGTTGCTGTACATAGAGCTCACAATCAATTGGAGCGTGTAAATATGCAGTTTTAACATCCATCTGATGTAGGTGTAAGTCATGTTGAGCTGCCAATTGCATCAAACTTCGTACTGATGTCATGTTTGCAGTCGGGGAAAATGTCTCCTTATAGTCTATTCCTGCCACTTGACTATATCCCTTGGCAACATATCTGGCTTTATATATCTCAGTCTTTTCTGTGTTTTCTTTGATTGTATAGACCCATCTACCCCCCACTGCATTGTTGCCCTCTGGTAGTGTGGTCAATGTGAATGTGTCATTTTCCTTAAGAGAATTCATTTCCTCCTGCATAGCATCAGTCCAGAGTTTTGACTCTGCTGAATTCATGGCCTCTTTAAAGGTGTTTGGTACATTACACATTACTCTGTAGCAGTAGTCAATATTTACATACTTCTGGTCGTCACACTGTACTTTACATTCATAGTCCTGTAAATACTGAGGTCTCCTCCTTTCTCTTTGGGGATAGCTTCTATTTTGACCTTCTGCTCCCTTTCCTGTCTGAGTGTTTGTGTCATCTGTCTCAGTTCGAGCCTCCTGTGTCTCTTTTGGACACGAGTCAGTCCCCTGGGTTTCTGGCTTGGTGGATACAAACCTTTTCTCATAAAAATCATCATCACTTGCCTCAAAATCAGTCTGTGTATGTCGCTCGACTATACTTTTTGTGACAAACTTCACTTGCCTGTGTTTTCGAACACTACCAGTGTCTGGGTTGTAGACTAGGTATGCTGGGCTGTTTTTATCATACCCTACAAAAATACCCTTCTCACACCTCGAGTCTAACTTTTTCTTTTCCTGCTTGTATGCATAGCATACAGATCCAAATATATTCATTTTCGAGAGGTTCGGCTTACGTCCTGTCAGCATATAATAAGGTGTCTGTCCTACACGTCTGTTGTAACATCTGTTACGTATTACAGCTGCAGTCATGACGGCATATGTCCATAGCTTCTTTGGTAAATTGCTCTCAAGAAGCATGCATCTTGCCATTTCAAAAAGTGTTCTCCAGTTTCTCTCAGCTGTCCCATTTTGATGGGGTGAGTAAGGTGCTGAAGTTTCATGTCGTATTGCATGTTGTCTAAGGAGCGATTGAAAGTTTGTCCCGGTGAATTCTGTACCGTTATCAGACCTTATACATTTGATTTTACCATAAGGTGCGACATCAGCAATGAATTTTTCTGTGGCTTTGAAAGTATCACTTTTAGCTTTTAGGAAATACACAAATACTGCCCCTGAAAAGTCATCTGTAAAAGCCAATGTGTATCTGAATCCCTCCTTAGCCTCTGGCTCAATGGGACCTGCCAAATCAGTGTGCACAAGATTGAGCGCTGATTTAGCTCTTGCATCTGGTTGTCTGTTCCTACTCTGAGCAAATTTACCTCGAGTACACACTTCACAGTTAAGGTTAGATTTATCAATCCCACCCTTAATTTTCATCCCCTCAGTGACTTTTTCCAGTTGTGACACATCATCATAGTTACAGTGACCAAGTATTTCATGCCATGTTTGAATGTCATAACATCCATAACATGCATCGTCCTCAGCTTCACAGTCCACAGTGTTTAAAAAATAAAGTCTATCATATTCCTTGATGTCAAATATTTTACCTCTCTGGTGAATCAGCTGGTTACAACCCTGACGAAAGTTCACTGATGCTCCGTTGGCTGTCGCTGCTTTAACAGAGAAAATGTCTTGTGGATAGGACGGTATATAGAGCGCGTCCTTCAGCATCGCTGTCACTCGTCGTCCCTCCGTGTCTTGCAGGCAGACCTCCGCCTCTCCTTTCTTCAAAGCGACACCACTTGTTCTTGTCCCGTCAGCCAATTCAACAAAGTGGTCTTTCGGTTGAAAAGTCTCATCGAACCTTTTAAACTTGTCGATGTTCGTTATTATGTGTGACGTTGCTCCGGTGTCGACCATCAGCCCTTTATGTGTAACTCCGGTTACTGGACTGTCACGTACTTTAAAAACAAATGAGTGGTCCTCAACGTCAGTTGCTTGTTTAGCATTGTCTCTCTCTTTGCGTCTGCAGTTTGCATCTATATGTGTGGAATTTTTGCAAAAACTGCACCACTGTCTCTGGTCTTTGCTGCTCGCACTTCGACACTCACGAGCCCGGTGTCCTTTCTGACCGCAGTTGTAGCAGGTGATAGGGCCATCTCTCCACTTCACCCAGCCACTCACTTTCATAATATTATCAGATTCCTCACTCAAGTTGGCATTGTATTTTTCTGTGCTTTCATAGCTCCTCAACTTTGTTTTGAACTCACCAAAAGTTAGCTTCTCATCCCCTTGTGTAATGTGGATGGCAAACGGCCTAAAACAGATTGGCAGTCCCTTTAAAATCATGGCTATCAGCAGCCCGTCGCTAAGAGTCTCTTCAGCATTTCTCAGTGCTGTAATTGCCGTTTCGGCACGAATAATATAGTCAGTGACGCTCTCATTAGCGGCTTTCTGCAGCGACGTTAGTTCAGTGTAGAGGCTGATCACCCGTGGTTTCCCTTTCCCAGCGTAGTGGTCCCTCAATATTTGTAACGCTTTTCTTCCGTTGTCGGCTGCTTCTCTCATGATCAGTGAAAGGCTTTTATCGTCCAGTACCTGGATCAATTCCGCATAGGCTTCTTCGTTTTTCTGATCATCAGCCTCATCCTCTTCACCTGGCTCCTCTAGGATGGCAGCCTTCAATCCTAGCAGTCGCAGATGACCCAAAAACTTTGTCTCCCATAACTCGTAGTTCTTCTCATCTCCGTCGAAACACAAACGGTTCCACCGGCTTCCATGGTCCCTCCTGGGCCCATAACCTGTTAGCGATGCCATGATCTTAGGGCAGGAATACCGTGAACATAGTTAACGTGACAGAGGAATAAATACACACATACACCATCAGCTGTGCTTCAAACGGAAGTGACACGTTTTATTGCGCATGTCCCTTTTATCACGGGAATACAGGAAGTGATTAGTATAAGAGTATTAAATAAACAGAATTCATATATTACATTTCATAATTCAACAATCAGGATGCAACAGTCTTGTACGTATTTATTTTCAGACATCTGTAGGTTTAGTTCATCCATTTTGTTGAGGATGGATCTGGCGTTCGTGAGAAAGATATTGGGTAGTGGTGGTTTGTGAGGTTGTCTCCTTAGCTTAGCCAGTTGACCGGACCGGCATCTCCGCTTCTGCTTCCTGCTCCTCCTCCTCCGCCTCCGATGCCTGGTGGAGCTGACAACAATCCACGGAGAGCCCGGTGTCCTGGCTATTTCTTCCGGTATATTGTGGGAGTGCGAAAATGCACTTGTTATCGCCACATTGCACTGTAATCCTATCGTGAGTAGGTCCCTGCAGCTGTGTATGAGAGATTGTTACATACAGTATGTCTGTAAATTATTTTGGTTTCAGTTGTGTGTGTGTGTGTGTGTGAGCAGGCTCGGATTGGCCATCGGGAGATTCGGGACTTTTCCCGGTGGGCCGCTGCCGTTGGTGGGCTGCAGTTGGTGGGCTGCAGTGTTGGTGGGCTGCAGTGTTGGGCAAGTTACTTCCAAAATGTAATATATTACATATTACTTATTACTGTCTTTTGAAAGTAATAAGTTACATTACAATATTACTGTCTCTGAAATGTAATGAGTTACACTACTTTTGAGTTACTTTCACCAAAATAACCGCAAAAGAATGGCTAGGTATTTTAAATGCTAAAATGTAGTTTAGTGCAGCTCATTATACATCCAGTGAAGGGCAATGTGGTATAGCATAACAACTGTGTAGGCCATTAAGGCTACTAACAACTTTTATTACACGGCTTAGTTGAATACTCGATTCTGATTGTAAATTCTTAACATGTGACACGTTGTTAATCCAGTACAGACCACTGTCAAGGACTATAATGAAGGTTGCTAAGGAGGATCAAGAAAGAGAAAGGAAAAGAGGTTAAAAGACAGAGCGCTGGACGTCAGATAAATCACCAGAAGAAGGCAGACAGGAAGTAAACAATAACAGGACACGGAATGGGCTCTGTATTTTGTTTAGTGTATGGCCATGTACAGGCCCGGTTCCAGAACAAAATGACTCAGGGTGCCTCTGAGGTTACAGGGGGCGCAGCAGTAGCAGGTTTAAATCAGCAATAGTGGCCGGCAACAGCAATGAAAAATAGCTTTGATGGTCCCCAAGGAACAGATTATGGCATTTGTTATGTTTTGAAACCAAGCAAGTGAGAACATTTCAAGTGAGTTAAAAGTGCAATCCTGAAATATTTCATATAGTCCAAAGTGGACTATGGCAAAGAAAAGCACAAAAGCTTCAAAACTGTACTGATAAAACAAATGAGAACATATTGTAAATCAAGGCAAATATTATTTGAACCAGCTCATGGTTTGAAATGGCAAACATTGAAAAGCAAAAGTATTAAAACCATGTACTAAACATCACCTTGGTCCCATCATATAATCTGGGAAGAGAATATTTACTGTGCTTGAAAACTGGTATCACATCATCATGTGAGGTTGACTTTGTGACCTGGAGAACTTTTCAGCTGCAGCATTAGCTTGTTGATAAGCTTGGGATATGAGATCTTTTTGTAGCCATTCGTGGTGAAGGCATCTGTGCTATTGTATGCATTATTTTTGACCCAACATTTCTACAGGCATGGCAGAATATGGCACTATTTTTTCACATGAATATTCCATTGTCTATTTGTATACCACGAGCTGCAAAATGACCGCCTAACCCCACTGTACAGGCGGGTACTTGTTTAGATATACCTGGGCAGGCTCTGTTTTGCCGTGGTATCCTGGCACCTGCGGGCCGCAGAGGGACGAAGTAGTTTCGGGCTACGAAGACTGCTGCTCCGGGGGCGAGGGCGGCGAGTCAGGCGGGAGTAAGCTAGTGTCCACAACGGAGGGTAACGTGATGTCCCCATCTGACCTGTTGCTACTGTCTGCAGTAGATGCAGTGTTGCTGGCGTTTAGTGATGGTTGCTTTAACCATTTTCGTATAAATGATTATCCACAGATGTGTGTCACTGCTGTGGAAGCACTTTGGAAATTATGCACGAGCAGCGGAGCAGGTCACGCGCACCTGACACAATTTGTTGTTTGTATTTTTCGCTCCATTCTCTTTTTTAAATAGAGGGTGCATAACATTCAACTGCCCCGAAGATCCCGACGCGAAGCCTGACGTGTAAACACACCAGGTTTACTAATCTACCTGCACAATTTGTCTCCGGCATGTCGGAATGTCTCGCTATGTTAGTACATTCTTAAAAAACAAAACACCATTTCATTTCGGGTTAAAATGTGTTGTAACTGCGTTACTGAGCATTGTAACGGGTAATATATTACCCACATTTAATTAGTAATGCGTTACATTACTTCATTACAGCAAAAGTAATATATTACTGTAACTCCGTTACTTTTGTATCGCGTTACACCCAACACTGGTGGGCTGCTGCCTTCGGTTGGCCATGGACTTTCACAGCGCCGCGCACCCGCCGCCGCAAACAGCCGCCATTGCGAGGCTCCGGCGGAACCGGCGCTGTGAAAGTCCACCGCCGTTGTGAGTCTCCGGCTGTAACAGTCCACTACCGCCCGCGAGGACCCAGGTTCGATTCCGGCCTGAGGTCCAAAGACAATATTTAAAAAATAAATAAATAATAATCTCCCGTTCATCGCGTCCATTCGCGACCCACCTATCACATCTCTGCGCCCCACACTTTGAGAAACGCTGCTCTAACAGAAGATAAAACATGCAAATACTAAAAGTGAGACAATACGGACCATCTGTTATTTTCTCCAAGTATGGGTCTTGGACTGAAATCAATTTGTAAATCTAGAGTTGGGTAGTGGTGGAGCAGTGTGGGATCATGGAGGGTTCAACAGTCAGCTTCTCCCAATTAGGATTAAGGAGGAGTTCCACAGTGGTCTCCTCTGAAGAAAAGTAGTAACACTAAACGCTGTTCGACAGACATGCTAATTCATGGCCAATTCTTACTTTCCGCTTCCGCATGTCAGCTATGGTCCTCGTTATACAAATGAGGTCATTCACGTTCATCATGGCCTGTGCGGACTGTACTTAAAAAGCATGCTCCTGTTTCGTTCCACATCCCAGTGTAGTCGGTGACGTAGGCACATCTTGCTTGTTAGCCGAGAAGAAGATTTAAAAAAACAAAATGTTCTGTAGAGAGGTTGTGTATGGAGATCCTTCTTTACCAACATGAATATGATTTTTCTTAAAGTAATACAAAGTCAAGCAACACTACGTCACAAGTTCTTGGAATGCTCGCCGTCAACTCTCATCTAGTATAAATAGAACCGCGTGCACGTTCAGGTAATAAGGTTTACATTTACACACACCAGACATAAGCAAATTTTTCGTGGCAGCGCAATTAAATATTAAGTAGTTATTACCTTAAACATTTGATATGTTGTCACAAAAAGTGATGTAAAATAACTAAGAAAATAATAGATGGTAGAAAATAGAAAGAAAAGATGACTTGAGCTGCACAATAGATTGAAGTGCTTTGTTTTAACCAACAATTGTTTAAAAAAACTAAATCACTTGGATGTCCACACCAAAACAGAAAGAAAAAATATAGATGTATACAGCTAGCTAAAACAAAGTTTCTCGGGTCTCTTGTCTGCTATACAGCCATCGTCAGATTCCCCAAAACATAGGTGGCCAGAGGCTCATATATGTTAAGTCCCTCCCTATGACAGACCAACTGTTGATCATATGAATTAACGTAATTGTAAATAAGCAACACATTTATTCCATTACCTTAAACTAACTAAACACAATGAATCAAAGCATTCATGCCACTAATTTCTGACCATTTAACTCCCGGTAAAAATGACATTTTTATTTATGAGGAAATAGTGTTAAACCATGCTCCTGGTGAACATGGTACGTTCCAATTGAGCACACCTGTGTTGACTGATTGAGCCTCTATTTAAAGCAGGGGTGGGGAACCTTTTTCCTCTCAAGGGCCATTTAAAAATGTTCAACATCCTCCGAGGGCCGTACAAATTATTGACCTGTGCTTAAAAATACTAAAATCACAGCCCATTAATTTTACCTTTCTTTCATGCTATGCAAAGAAAAAGCAACCTCTTAATCCAGATATCTTATCATGACTCGCACATGCATTCACATGCACAGTTGTGGCATGACCACCAAAACAGAAAGATACTGTATGGACACAAGATATGTGCAAATGTATTTAGTTTCCTATCCATGTGGACATGATTTAAGTAGGGGGGGGACCTAACCTCCTCGAGGGGGGTCTGGGGGGCATGCTCCCCCGGGAAGTCAAGTCAGTCAAATTATTGTGTGTGTGTGTGTGTGTGTGTGTGTGTGTGTGTGTGTGTGTGTGTGTGTGTGGTGTGAGATATCAATTTATCATCAGCTTGATACATGACATCAAAGTAACAGTCAAATCCAAGATGGCCGCCAGTCCTCTGTGTTTAATGTCCACGGTTTTTTTAAATGTTGGAACCAAACGATGTAGAAAATAATGTGTCATTTCCACCTAAATTGGGGATGCCCATTCATCTGATGATACTTTGAGATCGCCAGAATTAAAGACAATTAATTTAGAATCAAGGACAAGGTCAAATTACATTAAAAACTTTTGGAAATGTGCTTCAATTTTGAACTATAGAGATAATAATACAAAATAATAGACCCATTGGTGCTAGTCTATTTTAATGATGATAATAATAATACAGATCTAAATCTAACAGTCTCAGAACAGAAACATAGTGCAGTGCACTTCAGTGGCAGCTTTGGCACACTTGCATCGTCCAGTGCACACCGTTTCTGGCAGCGACTGGCACGATTTTGATGCTTTCAGGTAGAGTGGTCCAAAGTGGCTGCCACCCAGTTGTTTCCTCTGTCCAGCCCCAGTCAGACGGCTCTGGCATCTCTGGTTCCAGGACCAATGCCTGGTTCCAACAGTTGGCCTGTAGCAATTGGCGCTTGATGTGCTGCTTCAGTGCTGCCTGGGTTGGAAGGAATGTTCTCTAGAGATCTAGACTTCTGTGTGAAGAGCTGTTTCCTGGCATCATTCACCTCCATGCTCTCACTGGTTCGGTCGTACATCAGCACCACAAATCGCTCCAGCAGTAACATTGATCCTTCACTGACCTCACTTGGCATGCATAGGAGTTCATTGAAAGCACCAGTCACCTCTGGGAAAGACTTCCACGTTTCCCAGGCAGTCTTCTTCCCTCTGCCAGCGAAGTCAGAGACGGTGTCACACCCGGTGAAAGCGTGAAGGACTGGGAGAGTCAGACACTTTGTTGGATTCATTGTGGCAACAATTTCATGAACAGCTATGTAGTGAAAGCTTGATCCAACACCAAAGGCAACCCACAGCTCATCAGGAGCTATTTTGCTGAATGAAGCCACAGCCAGTACTACCACATCGGTATCAACTGTACGTATGGTCACCTTTTTACACCCCTTTTGCACAGCATCTGCCACATGCAGAAGTAGACGAGTGTCGGCCTCCTCTTGAGAACACGGGGCAAGGCAGGCAAAGTAAGACTCAGCAGGAGAGCAGAGGACTCCACTTCCATCTGTTGCATACAGTTCCTTGCCCTCTGCGAGAGGAAGATGAACAACTCTGCGAGACAGGAAAGCAAACAAGTCGGTTTTGTTCTCATCGCATCGAAGAAAGTCCTTCCAGTTCTTTGGCATCACAGTAGAAGGAGCCACCCTTTTCCTGATGCCCTTTCCCCTCTTTTGTCTGGTTGAGGCTTTCAGGCTGGCAGGTAGGTATACATCCCAGACGAGGTCAATGCGGCTGCTTTTCTCAAGTTGAGCAGAGATGAATGGTGTAAACACTCTATCTCCATACTCTTGAAATGTTCTTGATGTTCCAGGATTTAACATTTGAACCACAGCTGCACCATCCAAAATTGTTGCATCAGCCATAGGTACACTACTGTTTTCAAGCAGATCTGATTCTAGGCAGCGAAGTAGATCTGCTTTAACTCCAATCCGAATTTTGCCTCCAGTTGACAGAGCTGGTGGGGATCCCTGGTTTTCATGGGAGAAGAAATTGTCGATGTCTCCATCTCGTGTTTGACAGGAGATATACAGCCTTGAAAAGAGACCACAGTCACTCTTCAGTGCTGCAAGCTGTGCCTTTTGTTTCGACTTCATCTTGACCGGTGGCCTACTGAACAGTGGCAACTTGTTCTTTGGAAGTGTTTGTGTGACAGGTGTTGTACACTGTTCTAGCCTCTCTTTCACAAACGTGGTGTACTGCTCCTCACCAAGGGTCTCGATCCTTCTCACAGTTTCAGCCACTTTGATGTCCATGATGTCCCTTGTGTCAATGACTAGTAAATCTTGGCTGTGTTCTAGGAATGGATTTCCCATCTCTTCCAGCACTGTCACAAGTGCTTTAACTTCCTTCAGAAATGCTGCTTGTACGCCAGGTTGCAGGTCGTGATGACGGTGCCCAGTGTCACTAGCACTATGCTGTTGCTCAAACTCTGTAGTGATCCTGGACATTTCTGGCCCTGCTACCATCCAGCGTCTAAGTGCTCCTGGATTGCCAGTCAGTCCAATAGCCCCACCAGAACCTTTCACCATTGCATTGTTCTGCTCATGGCACTGGTCGAGTGCCATGGCAGAGAACTTGTTGCTGGTTTTGTGCACCACAAAATGTCTAGACTTGAATTCTGCTAGGACATGTGGATGTTTTTCAGCAAGAGTCATCATATCGCGGATGTGTACGGAAAGCCATCTGGAGTAGTGTGTATGATCTAGGGCAAACATCCAGGGCATGATCTGTGTCAGGGATTCCACGTACAGCTGGAAGTTACCTTCACGAAGTGACCTGATGTACCGCAGCAAGAGAAGCTCCAATGACAGGGTCTTTAGCCAGTAGTCAAAGTGGACACTGGCCTTTGCTCGCTGTATGCATCACTCCTCAAAAGGCGGACTATCAGGTTGCATGGCATTAGAGTCATCAGGTGTGTAGTCTTCACTGTAAGCTTGTTGGAGGAGTGTATAAAGGCTTGCAGCTGTGAGCTGGTGCGCATGGCGGGTCTTGTTGACATGGCTGGCATGTATGAAGGAATTTGCTGTTCCGGAACTTGCAATGTCAGCCTGTACCAGGGTGTTCGTCCAGCCACTGTCTTCCAGCCAGTCTCCCAGCAACTTCAACATGGCCATCTCAATGTGTAGACCACCGAACATGATCACAAAGTGATCCTCTCCATAAGTGGCTGGCCAGGTCCACTGGACCTCCTTAGCAAGAGCATACAGTGGTTGGTCAGCTGCAAGGACAGGAATCTGACCAGGGTTCACGTGCTGAACTGCTGCCTTGACGATGTCCATGGAGTGACGTATCATTGCCACTGAGTGTGCATTGTCAAGAAACAAAGGCAATAGTGCGGTTATTGCTGCAGATGGGATGACAGCTTGGTGCGCATCAGCGTGGTAGGCAGACCACGATATCCAGCCATCCATGGTAGACTTTTCAACAGCTGTCTTGACTTTGCTGAGCCATGCATACATATCTTCTTTGGCAGCTGCAGCAGTCAGGAGGTTGGGAGGTCTCACAGGACCTTGTACAGCCGGCGCACTGAAGACCTTTGTCTTTAGGGCTGCTGGTGGCACAATTGTGTAGGCTGATGGCAGAGGTGTCACTGACTTAGTGGAAGAGCCACCCTGACCAATCACTAGGACACCATAATCAGCTCCACTATGTGTGTGTGACGGATGCTGCATAAGTGAGATTCCGGTGCCGTGGAAGGAATCTTTGGCTGTTGCAGAACTTGGATTGTGGTCGATGTTGTCCACAGCTCCTGTTGTGAACAGTCCATGACGTAGCTTTGGTGGGCACACTACATCTTCCACCCTAAAGCTCTGGCAGACACCATTGGCAATGTCTGATGTGAGTTGCAACAGCCTGTCATAGGAAACACACAATCCCAGATTGAACAGTGTGTCAACCAGCCTTCTACTTTGTGTTACTGCATGGATCTTGAGGGACAGATAGAGTGGGAGTGGAGTTTCTTGGCTGCGGCTATGACGTGCTGAGCTTGGTGAATCCACGTTTCGTGCGTGCTTCACACTGTTGAACACCATTAATTGGGAGATTGTTAGGGCAGGTTTTGTGGTTGCTGTGTGGACCAGCTGAGTTTGATGCTTGATGTTTGCCCCATCGAGTATCATGTTGACTAGAGCCAAGAGGGATGGTGGCACAGCCTCCTGCTGACAGTTTGCTTTGAATGACCCATCAAAGGAGAAACCTGACTCAAACATCTCTTTGCGCACCACCTGTGCTGCTCACATTAAGTGCATGGCATCATTGTCATGATGACATGCCATCATGAGGGCTGGTCCAATGTCCTTCTCAAAACTCAGAAGTGTGTCTCTTCCCTGTGAATGTGCTCTCAGATGAGGAAGCGCAGAAAGCAGTCGGTTTTTCAGTCTGGTGGTGTGAATTTGTTTCTCTACAGTCAGACCAAGTTGCTCCAGTCTGATCTTGTACAGCTGAGAGATGTCTGTCAGTTTAAAGACAGGAGCACTGTCCTCATCACTCTTCATGTCTTCCAAGTATGCCATTAGCTCAGCGAAGGCTATACCATGCAGGCAAGAATCATCTCCTTCATTGCCTTTGGGTGCAGCCTGCCTGGCTCTGTTGTACAGTGAACGCAGACAGTGGTGATGGTACTTGGCCTCAATGGCAATCATGTCTCCTGCTGCAAGCTTGGCCAACAGAGCAGTGTCCTCAAGTTCAAGGGCACACTTCCGCACATTTGTGTCAATGTTGTAGGTTGATGAATTATGTAAGTCTGCAGAACCAGCAGGCTCATTGCAGAAGAAACAAGTAGGCTCTGTGGACTGTGGATGGCTGTGAGCAGATTGTGTGTGCACAGTAGAGGTACTTTGTTGTTGTCCTGTAGTTAATTCTCTAGGACTTCGCTCGTCAAATGCCTTTTTGTTGAATTTTAGCCGACATTTCTTGTGCCACTCAGCCTGTGTGCCTTCAGAGTGTATTCTATGCCATTCACGTCATCCAATCGCTCCAGGTTGAGGTCCATTGGCATGTGCTGAAGGGTGTGGAATCGGAGAATGTCTTCTGCCAGGGATGCATAGCCACGATCAATGGACTGTTTCGTTGATCTGAATGGACACTGTAAAGATTCATCTGTAACTTCTTGACAGAGGACACAAATGTTCCAGTTAGTGCTGGGGGGTGGCTTGGATTGCTTGGATGTAGAGGGCTGGGTCGGGTCTATCAGGATGTGACGCTTCGACATGGATACAACAAAATCACCACTGCAGGAGAGAGGATTCTGAAACCACAAATAACACAATATTAATACCATACCACATTACATCTAGGGTATTTTCTTAACCCTCCCGTTGTCCTCGGGTCAATTAACCCGCCACTGTGTTTAACAGCAGAGAAAAAATCCCCTAAATTATATTGTGTCTTGAAAATTTGAACTTGAAATTTGATGACTTTTCCTAGATTGTCAGTTCTGCCCGTCAAAGAAGAACTGTAAATCACATACCGTGTGCTGCAGGTGGAATAAATATATCTGCAAAGGCTGTGCACTGCATACTGCCCTACATGTGCTACTTAGTTGACTGAGTTATGTTGTTTGGTTCACATGTTCACATTTTTGTTTTGTATATTTTATTACATTGTTTACTGGCCAAAAAAACCTTGTTGACTGGCCAAAAAAAACCTAACTTATTGGGTAAACAAAAAATGCATTCAAACTTCTGCTTCTTTCTTAGGCTATTATATGGAAATACTATACAAATATTGCTTACCACCAAACAGTATAAAATAATACAATTGACAGTGTCATGGAAACGAGTGGTGTCTCCTGAATAAATGTTGTCTTTCTGCCATGTGAAGAGGGAAAACTCAGGTATTCACAGAATTTGTGGTCAATGAAAGTCATTTCTTCAGGCAAAATAGAATTGATGTTTAACATTTAATTATGCTGCTTTATATTGGGGTTTAGTGAAGGCGGGTAATTTTGACCCGGAGGACATGGGTGTATACAGAACATGAGGACATCACAATGGTTAAAGGTAGGGTAGGTAAGTTTGAGAAACCGTCTCGAGATCGCTAGAATTTGAAAATACACAACTGGAGAAAATCTGCCACTTCCTTATAGAGCCCCTTAAGGCACGAGATAAGTTTGTGCACAGATGGAAGGCTGACAGGCAGGTAGGCCATCAAGTTATTTTAGCCGGGCCGGCTAAAATGATTGGTCGTGCTTTTTACAGCACTACGGCTTCCACAGATGACGTTTTTTTATTGATTTTTTGTCAAAGCACAGATATTCATTGCTATCGGGATGTTAAGAGCATTCCATGGAATATAACAAAAAGTGTATCTCGAGCCGCTTTCTCAAACTTACATACCCCACCTTTAAGTGAGGTGGATAACCACGACAATTAGCTAGCTAGCATTGGCATACTTATTGGCCGGATGGCTATTTTGTAATAGTAGCCTAGCTACAGTACATAGCCAACTGATGTGAGATAGATAACTAGTTAACTTAGCTAACTCTAACTTCATTATCATATCATTGTATTATAAATGTTTACAAAATAAAAACACATATACTATACCTTTTCACCTGAATTCAAAATGATGAGTATGATGACTGGTTTTGCTGATGCCTGCTGGTTGGACTGCAGTATCCTGCTTGGGTGTCAGGAAGCGTTGCTATGCAGCCGCATAGCAACGGGTGGGTGGGGCCAACCGCTGCCCACCCAATCAACCACTGGATGTTCATTTACAAATTTCAACTGATTGACAGCTTATTTTTTGGTAAATGTCTACCTTGTCCTTGTCCAATTCAGTTGGAAATGACACCTTACATTATTTTCTACATCGTTTGGTTCCAAAATTAAAAAAGACGTAGACATTAAACACAGCGGATTGGCGGCCATCTTGGATTTGACTGTTACTTTGTTGTCATGTATCTAGCTGATGATAAGTTGATATCACGCACGCGCACACACACACACACAAAATAATTTGCAAATTTCAACTGTTGACAGCTTATTTTTGGTCAATTTCTACCTTTATCTTCACCTAAATGCATTTTCTTGAATTCTGGCAACCTCAAAGGTATCACCAAATGATTGGGCATCCCTAATTTAGTTGGATATGACACCTTAAATGTTTTTCTACAATGTTTGGTTCCAAAATTAAGCGTGTTTGAACATTTGACACGAGAGACTGGCGGCCATCTTGGATTTGACCTCTCACGGTCCTCACAGGTCAAATCTGACTTCCCTCCACATTTGAAAATAAACCTTATGGTATGCTAGAAATGTCATGCTTTTCTCATAAAATGCACAATTGTTATAATATGAGAGCTTATCCGCTGTACTATTAGTACATATCTGACATTAACGATTAAACACATGTGTGCATTCTTTATAAATGCAAACCGAGTCAAGCCGACTCCGGAGGTGGCGGTATGCACCTTAAAGTTGTTTGCAATCCGCCAAAAAAACGAGAGAAGAAGAAGAAGAAGAAGACGAAGCCGACTCCGAGCTGTCCGACTTCAGGCGAGCTTTTTGAGACCTCCCCCGGCTGCGATCGGCTATTCTCGTCTACTTTCGAGGCGAGCCGCAACACGTCTCAAACAAGCCTATTATCGGAGTGTTCACAAGGCATATATGACAGCGACTTCCCTCCGAGTAGCGAGTTGAGAAAGAGAAAGGTCATGTATTATTGCTACAAAAACATTATCTCGCAGTCTTAGTGTCGCCAACTCGTTTCTAACATGCAAAAAGACAAACAAATGCGTCTATGGTCGGTGTATTTTTAATCTTTCCAATCGAAACGAGATCTCTCTCTCCCCCGTCTGTGTGCGAGGGGGCGGGGCAGTTTACACACACTCGGCTGCTACATGCAGCAACACACGGCGGGGATGGCGGAGAGAAGCGCCCCAAGGTGTGGTTAAATGGTTAAATGTTACCCGTCTTGAGGTGGACAATGCTCGTTGCCAAGAGTGTTTAGCATGTAAGGGCGGTAACACGAGCAATTTGTCTGAACATTTAGCAAAAGTGCACCACATTCAGACAGGGGAATGCACCGGGTTCGACTGTCTTTCTAGTAGCTCTGCAGCCCCGTCCACGAGTAACGTTTCCACGTCAGGTGGTATGCAGCACCACACAGAGTTAACTCAATTATACAAACATGGGTTAATGATTAGAGGTAACAGAGTTACTCTTTATTTTGTTACAGTTTCAGCTATTCTGTTTACAGTTCTGTCATCAGATTATTTAATATGATTTGTTAAAACATTGTTGTTTCTTTTGATGTGAAATATTATTTATTTAATTTAAATAAAAAGCAAAGTTAATTTAATAATATATGTATTTTTGAATCAAGTATTCATCTTTATTGTCTTCATTGTTAGTTTCCACATGCCTAAAACAACCTCAAGCTAAATCTAAAAATGTATGGCTAAATAAGAGCGTTTGAGAAATTGTGCAAGGCATACAGTAACGGTACGTCCACACTGCAGCTTTAAACAAATCTTCAACCGCTTCCAACGCTTCTCTGCCCATTGACTTTGAATGGGGATGACGTCACTTTGCCTCGCTTGTCGCCGAACTGCATTGTGGGGAAGCGAAGATTTCCAGGATTTCCAGGATTTTCAGGATCCAAAAGTTGAGCAATGTTCTACTTTTGAAGCTGAGCTGGAAGCGTCAGCCAATCAAATCCCGTTTATGCAAATCTGACAGTAGAAGCGCTAGCCAATCAAACCGCGTGTAAGGGAGAGCCAGACCGCAGTTCATTTCCTCATATTCCAAACGAGAAATTACGGTAGCAAATCACCCGGTTCTTTACGACCAGAACTATTAACGGGATACAAACCGGAGGAACCAGGCATGGAGGGAGGTGGCAGAGACAGTGGGTGAAACTGGTAGGTCTTCGCCTGTTTGGGGAGTTTATATATATATATATATATATATATTGCTCGCATAAAATCATCGGGGTTTTTTGCTTTGTATGTCGGGGGCGGGAGATTCATGTGATTGGTTGTTGGTCTCGTTGCTCGCAAAAAATCCCCAAGCTTTCAGACACGCCCAGCTCCAAGATTTTCAAGATTTTTGAAAAGCTGCAGTGTGGACGTACCGTAATAGTCCGAATAGTCGATTAGTCGTTTCATTAATCGATAGATTAATCGATTATCAAATTAGTCATTTGTTGCAGCCCTATTGTAGTTATCCCATGTATAAATAACATGTGTTCTTCAGCAACCCTTGCAATTTGGGATTTTATTTTTGGTTGGTAGACGTCGGTGAGCTGGTCATTTCAAAAGTAGCTCACCAGCCAAAAAAGTGTGGGCACCCCTGGCTTAGCCAATCTCCATTTAGAAAACACGCATTTTAAAAGGTTTTTCGCCTGGCTGCAGACTTGTCAAAGCATTAATTCATGGTTTTTACTAACCGGTATCAGTATGTTGTTACTTCGGCATCATTTTGAAACGTGTATTACAATTAAATCACGGTCAAATATACATTTTGTTGTAGTTGTAGCCCCCTTGCCAGCGATTCTCTCTCTAGTTTAGCATACTCAACCCGACTCAGCCTGGTTGTTGGCCCGCTAAGAACCTCGATTTTATGGGGCCAGAAAACCTGTGAAATAGTACCTGCTCGCCGGTACTACGCCAAGTGGAAACGCAACCAAATTTGGGCGCGGCAGGCTTAAACCGCGCTGTAGTGGAAATGCGCCATTATATTCGTTAGCATAGCTAGCTAACCAGATGCTAATAACAACAAAGTTATTGACTGTATGATCAGTATGACAGATGAAAAGATCGCCACTGGGCTTACAACTAAAGACACAGCCATGCAAAAACTGTGGCATGTGTACGGCTCCTTATGGGTACTACAATTTTTGGAAGTGCCGGAGCCGCGTTCTGGTGCTCTCCGTCAGAACTGCACCCCTGTCAGACGAGACATATACCACGTGATGACACTTTAGGCTCGTGTTGTGTTCAAGGACCCTGACTTTTTTTGCGGCCTAGATTTCTTAAATTGTTTTCTTTTTTGCGTGTGTTTAATAAATTACCTCGAGGGCCGTATCGAAAGCAAAATATCTCGCGGGCCGTATACGGTCCGGGGGCCGGAGGTTCCCCACCCCTGATTTAAAGCAACACTAAATTACATTACATGTTATTTGTTAGGGGTGTAACGGTTCACAAACATTTCGGTTCGGTACGTACCTCGGTTTTTAGGTCATGGTTCGGTACGTTTTCGGTACAGCAGAAAAAACTATCACAAAACATAAAATATTTGTTGGGGGTTTTTAATTATTATCAAATAAATACAAAATATAATAAAATATACATTAAGGTGCAGCATTTTGATGAACTGAAATAATCTGTAGGCTATTTGAACTTTACTGTATTAGTACTCAGAGAACATAACAGCCAACAGCCAACTTGACATTAGGCTTGTCATTGTATTTTCATGTTTTTTTTAAGGAAAATGTACTTGTCCACATTGCTTGCCGAAAGGGCAGATCTGCTGGCACTAACAATGTCTCCTGCTGTGGAGAACATCCTCTCGCTAGGGACAGAGGTAGCAGATACAGCCAGGTAGCGCTTTGCTAACATGGCAACATAAGGATTTTTGGCGTTTGTAATAGCTTTGGCTCGGTCTGAACTTTTTTTGAGTGGTGGAGGCTTAAATGCTAGCGGGAGTTGGGTTTGCACTTCAGTCATTTTTCTTTTGGTACCGGTGGTATTCACGTTCGGGTGATGCCTTTTCAAATTAGTGTGCAAGTTTGATGTATTGCCAGTCGCGTAACCAATTTTAGTTGAACAATGCCGACAAACAGCTTTGGTTCGGTCCACCTGTCTTTGACCGTCATCCTTGTACGTAACTGCGAAACCAAAATGTTCCTAAACCGGAGACTTCAATGATGCTGGAGGATTTTCGATCTCAACCATTTCGCCAGTTCCTCAAATTACTGACTAAATTTGAACGCATCCCTGTGACCAGCTCTCATAGTATGCCTCTCGTCCAATGAAATGACTTGGTCGCTCTATGATGCGTTGAACCCAATGTGAGCAAATTACACTGAATGCTGCGACGCAGCACCTGAGAATACTTCCAAATAGTAGTTCACATTCTCAATTTTTTTCCGTTTAACGTTATATTCGTTCGATACACATGTGTACCGAACCGAAGGGCCCATACCGAATATTTTCGGTACAAATACGTATACCGTTACACCCCTATTAGACGCTTTTATCCAAAGCGACTTACATAATCAATACTGTGGACAATCCCCACAGCAATTTGGGGTGAAGTGTCTCAGGGACACAACAACATGCTGACTGCAGTGGGGTTTTGAACCTGTGCTCCCCTGAACCCAACACCAACGCACTAGTCCAGGGGTCTGCAACCTTTTTGACCAAAAGAGCCATTTTGCTCCTTTTTCCAAAACATTTTTTTGTCTGGAGCCGCAACTAGGGATGGGTATCGTTTGAAATGTATCGATTCCGATTCTGCTTATCGATTCCGGTTCTTATCGATTCCCCGTTTCAATTCCAAAATTGTAAAAGAAAGAGGTAAAACATTTAGATAACAAAAATATCTTTATTCTTTTAAGCTGGATTGCCGCCCTGTCTGTCAGCCTTCCATCTCGTGCACGCACAAATGTATCTTGTGCCGTCATTGGGCGTGCCGTCATTGGGCGTGCATTGCAGCAGTACTTCAATGACTCGCCAGTAACAGGCGGCCACTTTCACCAGTCTGCTGACGTCATGTGCACGTTCATGTGTGTTGGAGGAGGTGCTCTGTAAGGAAGTCTGAAGGATGGGGCGGATTCTTTTCGGCTGTGTACTTTCAAATTTTAGTGCACTCGAGCCGGTTTCTGAAACTTACCTACCCCACCTTTAACTGACATTTTTACAAATAAAAAAAATATATGCAATACAAATGTATTGCACAATAGTAATCTTTCTATAATACACAATTTAAGCCCGGGGGAGAAATACTAACGCTAGCATCGGCGATCGCCAATCTTTTCTACTTCATGCTATCTGCACAAATGATTGACATTAAACATTAAAAAGACCAGGCAGTTCAGAGAGAATCAAAGGAAGGCAGGCAGGCAGCTTTGTATGACATTCTTCTGGACGTGTTTCATTGTGGTGATAGGGTAGTAGTTAGCAATAGTTTTGTTGACAAGACAGTAGTGACGGCCATCTTGGTGACGTGTGTTGTTCTGCTAGACCGGAGATGTAGTTCATTCAGCGTTTCCCACAAACAAATGTGTTACTTCACAGTTTTACGACACATTTTTTTTTTTTTTTACTTGCAAAATTATCTTTTAAATTGACAAACATCATATGTGTAATTCGTGGCACAATTCAAACGGGATCGAAAGATAATCTTTCTCTCTCCATTGACTTCAATATATAATTTTTTCGAAATAAGGTCCCATGGAGGTCCACCGGAAGGGGAGGGATTTTGCCACTCTATAGATGAGGGTAAGAAATGCGTCACTTCCGGGCAAAAATAACGGCTCCGCCCACTTTTGGGGGAAAACAAAGCTGTCAGTTGAACGGCGGTCAATACAAATTCTGAAGTTTTTGAGAGAGCCCGATTCCAATGGCCAGACAGGCAAACAATTTCATTAAGCCATTAGAAATGTATGATCGGGCTCGATATATGGTTAAATATAGCAGTAGGCTATCGATTTTCATAGATGAGAGTAACATCTACGTGACTTTACGGCCCCGCCCACTTTTGGGGTAAACAACGCTGTCATTTGAATGGCGATTGAGCCTGAAGCCACAGAGCTCTTCTTTTACTGTCCTTTCTTCTTAGAGGAAGTACAGAAACACTGAACTCTTGATTGTTTTTAATGTTTGAGGTGCAATAAACGACACAGCAGTCACAGTCACGATTCGCCAAACTGCATTGTGGGAGCAAAGTAGGGATGTCCCGATCACCTTTTTTTGCTCCCGATCCGATTCAGATCATTTGATTTTGACAATCTGCCGATACCGATTTTTCCCGATCCGATCTTTATGCAATGCATTAAGAGAAAACAAAGGTAACAGATAACGGCTGGTCATCCAACGCGATGAATTCAGCTATCTTGGCTGTTTTTTTGGCCTTTTCACTGTTCTGGGGCAGTTTCTCTTTCCTTTTAACAGTCTCTGAAAGTGTTGGTTGTTTCAGTGCCGTTACCTGAGTGGCCGCTGTGTACTCGTCGTGTTGTTGTTGCTGTTTGTTTCTCAGGTGGCGTGGTCGTGTTGAACGTAGCCCTGTTCTTTCCACCACGCAGAACCTCCGCCTTGCAAACATTGCATCTGGCTGTTACACTGCCTTCGCTTTCAATTTTATAATACTTCCAAACTCCTGACATTTTCTCTGTCCCGACTCCCGAGTCACCAGCTGAACGTAGCCTCTCGTTAGCTTTACTGCTATTATTAGACACTGCGCCCTGCCCACTCTGTTGCCAGATTTGAGAGAAATAAGCAACCAGGTCTATGAAAACAAGCCCAAAAGAAGCAACACATACATGATGTTGTGTAATTTTAAACCAAAACTAAGGCCTCAGGATGACTTTAAGACGTGAACATGGTCATTTTTGTTTTGTAACATTAAATAGAATAATAAAAATATGTCATACAAATATTATTTATTCTTCCGATCTTTTGAAGATCGTGATCGGCTCTGATCCCCGATCACGTGATCGGATCGGGACATCTCTAGAGCAAAGCGTAGCTTTTCTCGCAGTGCTCGCTGCAAAAGTAGAGCAATGTTCTACTTTTGACGCCTCGGCGGAGGCGTCAGCCAATCAAATCCCGTTTATGCAAATCTGCCAGTACAAGCGCTAGCCAATCAAATCGCGTGTATACTGGCAGAGCCAGACCGCAGTTCATTTCCTCATATGCCAAAAAATGGAGGAGAAAATAATCGTATCGGTAGGGAATCACCCGGTGCTTTATGATCAGTCTCTGTTCACCTACCGGGATACAAACCGGAGGAGCCAGGCATGGAGGGAGGTGACAGAGACAGTGGGTGAAACTGGTAGGTTTTCACCTGTTTGGGGAGTTTATATCCAGTGTACTTCGTTTGAATGGACAGCTAGCAAGCATAGACAGTATTTAGCCAGCATGGAATGTTGCGTAAAATAGCACCATAGGCATTAATGTCATAAATGTTCATCATGTAAAGTGTGACATGTAAAACCTTTTATGCAATTGACAGGAGAGATTCATGTGATTGGTTGTTGGTCGCGTCTGGTCTCAACTTAGTTTATTTCGGTGACATGCTCTCTTCCTATTCGAATGAATATTATTAAGTTATCAAAGATTGAAACACTAATCCTCCGACTAGCACCTTCGTTCCTGATAAATAATATCCTATGTCATCCGAACTTAACTTTAAATCTGGGGGCTTTTTTTAGTTGTTAAAAGTTTTTTTTTTTAACGTTTTTTTTTTTTAAAGTTATGGATAATTTATTTTTTATTATGATTTAATTTTTTTGTAAAATATTAATAAAGTCAATTAAAAGATACAAATTATGCAAATTTTAAAATCTGAAATGTTAAAATAAAAATTGTACAGTGTATGGTTTTGACTTTGAAATATAAAAATTAGAAATCTGGTGAAAATCTAAATCTACTGTGTACAGTGCATACCGAAGTGTATGAAAATGTCATAACTTGTGTTAACTTCAATAAATTGGTGTTTGAATATTCTACAGTCTTGTTTGAAAGACTATTATGTAAAGTTTCTCATCTTTTAATTAGAAACCACTTTGCAATTCTATCTTGGCGATTGGCGCATGTGTTCATTTATAACACTTAAAATCAAGCTTCAGAATGTTATAGTATCTTTGTAATAATTCTGTATTACCAGCAGAGTGCGCTGTTGTAATTTCCAGCTCAATCCACTAGGGATAGCTGTTGCAAAACTGACCTCTTTTTAACAAGAAGAAGCTTATTTTCCTTAAAAATGAGAAGAAAATTAGACTATGGTTAAACAACACAGCACATAACTGCCAAAACACATTTGCAAACAAGAATATTCAAAAAACCGCCAATACACACTTGCAAACAAGAAAAAACTTCCAAAATCAGATCCCTACAAATACCAAACTTCCCACAGTAAGATAACCTGTCTATTTTATAGTTCCAACTCTGCCAAGAAATATGATTTGTCCTTCTCAAGATGGAGTGCAGACAAAAACAAACAGAGTACTTTCAATTAGCATTTCACGAAATTGCGACTGCCGTGTGGCTTATTTTCAACATGAGGGCAAGACAAGATGGCAACTGATTTTCCAACTTTTAACCTGAAGAACAAAGGGATTTGAAAACACACCTCGTGGCTCTCACAAGGGAGTTGAAATAATGGCGGGGTGATCTTTAGTCTAGAAAATTCAACACAAAACAACACTGTAGTTTAAAATAACATTTCTATCTAGTTTACTATGAAAAATGGGCTTTATCTTATTGATATCATCACTTAAAGTTAGGAACCCTTATGCATAAGCTATAAACCTATCTACGTAATATTTGACTTTATAGTCCACTATTGGTCAACTGTTGCTATTTAGACACGTTAGGTGGGAGTAATATGGAAACCTATCAGCGACTATTAAATGACCGTCGTCAATTTAACGTAATGCTGCTGAAACCCCAAATACCGTATTCCACCCGCAATATCTTGGTTGAAAATAGAACAGTATGACCACTGATAAAGGCTTACACCTTAATCAAGCCGTTTTCCTCGAAAAGGACTTTTTTAAAACAGTTCTCAACTGTTTTCGACTAGCACTGACTTCAGTTACTCAACCCTAGGTTGATTCGCTATGCCTTGTTGGTTTTCATTTACTCAGTGCTTAACCAATTCGCTATGTCCCATAGATCTTAACAAAAATCGTTAAATGGACTTATATATCCTTACGTCATAGGCTAACTACTAACTACTAACGTAACAAGAGACACCTACATGAAAACACAACAACACACCTACCCGAAGTACAATGACCACACACCTTTATATTTAAAATACAACACACACAAATTAATAGCATGCAGGGTTAAATAGAAGAACAAAAGAAAGTGTGAAAGTGTTTGGTTTCCGGTCGTTCCGGATGTTGTCACATGCTACCCACATCTGTAAACAATAACGTATTCAAATAAACTGTACCTTCATTTAATATTCAACAATAATAATATCTCGACGTCTATAGTTGTAGTGTTGAAATCAGTAGGTTTAAATGTACCTCTATAGTAAATGGTATATTAACCACATGCTAAATGCTAACCGGAGATGAAGGATTTTCAGAATAAAAGCTTAACAACTGGTTGTGCACAAGAACTTCTGGTTTTTCAGTATAAAACAGCATTTCAACTGACGGTATGTTTAAGGTACTTTATGCCATTAAAAACATTGATTTTATTTTCTAACATAGTTACTTTAGCCGGTGTAGGTACCATATCTGCACGGCCTATCAGATTAGCATGGGGTCCGTTACGCTTACTAATGACGTCACGCATTGGCTGTACGGCAACCCAAGAGGACATTTTACACGGCCAAATTCCGCAAAGAATATTAAAAAATAACAATCGACAGTGAATGTATGTTAGTGGAACTGTGTCAGGAAAGTGAAGTGATAATTAATGCTGCGTTCACACCGAACGCGATGCGATGTTTGGGGGCAGCGCGATTACATGTAAAGTCAATGCAGAGACGCGGACAGACGCAAATTCGCTCCGACGGCGAGCATGAAGCGGTGGACGCGGCGCGAATCACGCGATTGAGGCGATTGAACTGGGCCGCGTCAAACGCGAGAGTTCCATTTTTTCAACTCGAGCGTCAAATTCACGTGACGCGTTCTCGCGGAAGCCAATCAGCGGTGAGGATCTCAGCCTGCCGTTACTGACGTTCAACCAGAAAACATCAGCCATTAGCTGTTAGCAGTTAGCACACAGAGATCACAGCTCATATCTGTTCAGAAACTGTACAAAAGTTAAACAAGTACAAACCACAGACTGTCTGTGTCATGGCGAATACAGTCGCTGGTTTATTTATGTCTGTAGGCCATTGTTATGAGTGTGGAGTGAGCATATACAACGTTAGCTTAGCCTGGTCGACCCAATCTCCATTCAGAAAACAAGCATTTTAAAAGGTTTTTCGCCTGCAGACTTGTCAAGCATTAATTCATGGTTTTTACTAACCGGTATCAGTATGTTGTTACGTCGGCATCATTTATAAACGTGTATTACAATTTAATCACGGTAAAATATGTTCATTTTGTTGTAGTTGTAGCTCCCGAGCCAGCGCGTCTTGTTTGAATGATGCGAGTAAACACAGCTGTGAAACTCGAGCGATTAGAGCGAAGCGAATATTCGCATCGCGTCCGGTGTGAACGCAGCACAAGTAATGTTATTGAAGAACTGAAATGCATAACATTTCAAGTTAATATGTATCATATCCCTCCGAAATATGGTCGTAGACTTTACTGATGATTTAGAATTTATTGAAACTCCAGACTCAACGTAAGAGCTTGTGCCTCTTCGGGGGGTGCTAACATTTAAACATAAACTTTATTCTTTACTTTCTCCGTCTTTATGATATCAGATACCGTCATGTTGTTTTCATAGCAACAACAACTTCCTGTCAACAGCTCCTGTTTCACCTGCTTAATACAGTTATCATCACTGCTACTGTGGTCACATTGGGGACCCGTAACATTACAATAGTTGAGATGTGAAGGGGGTTATGTTTTTTTCTCTGTGTTCTGGGTTCCTGCAGTTTTTTGAACAGACAGTACACACGTTCAGAGGATGAACGTGTGTACTGTCGGTGGGAGTTTATGCTGTTGACAGGAAGTTGTTGTTGCTATGGAAACACCAGATACCATTTCGGAGGGATATGATACATATTAACTTTCAATGTTATGCATTTCAGTTCTTCAATAACATTACTTAATTAACACTTCACTTTCCTGACACAGTTCCACTAACATACATTCACCATCGATTGTTATTTTTTAATATTCTTTGCGGAATTTGGCCGTGTAAAATATCCTCTTGGGTTGCCGTACAGCCAATATGTGACGTCATTAGAAAGCGTAACGGACCCCGTGCTAATCTGGTAGGCCCAAGCCAAGCCCCCAGGAAGTGCGCCGGAGTCTGATGAGAATATTCGTGCTGGTCAAACGGCGGTACTACACTTCCTTTAGGTTGCTGGGCCCGGAAACACTTTTTCCCATTGACTTACATGGGGAAAGAGTGGTCTGTAATTCGTTGGATAATTTTTTTTAAACTAAATAAACTAACCAGTATGAACGTTTGTATAGCCCTTATTAAAAACATTCGTTCCTCAAGTTGTAAAAATGTGCTAATAACGTTATTCTGAGAGTTATTTCCCTCGGCATTATGAACGCGCATCTAACCCACGGGACCGCGCCGCCCGGCACGTTCATGTTACATGTTCAGTACTACATGAGTTTCTCTTTACCCATGGATGCACAATAACAACGGACCATATCGCCTTACTGCCAGCCCACGGAGCTGTAATAATGGATATATTGCACATGTTTGCTGTAATTCATCATTTGTAAAATATTATACTACATGGGCTGTATGATGTAAATCTTGTACCGTAAATGTTGTATTAAATAAAGTTAATATTACCGACGTAGATTAACGTTCCTGTAGCTTCTTATTGCACTTGCAATTGTTTTAGTTACTTGTGGGCTACTTAACATGAATAATCACAGTTACTATCCTTTTACTCCATCACATTTCAAAAAGAAATAGGCTATTGTTATTTTAACTCCACCACAGTAATCCATCATCAGCTTTACTTTTTAGATAAGATTAAACTCACAATTGATCATAACAGGCTTCAACATATACATTTTTATATATTACCAAGTGGTTTCATGTACAACCCACACAAGTATCATGCTAAATGAAGCTCTGTTGCTTGGATATCATAAGATCCTGATGTCAGCGTAATATAAAAGTACATAACGATTGATGTGTAACTTAGTATAATTTACTAGCTAGCCGCTAGCTGCTAACTGCCGCCTCGTTAATATAAATCCAGTACCATGCTGTCATGAACGCGCGGTGCTGTTACGTGTACGCAAATTCACGTGCTTAATGTGAACGAGCCTTTTGGGCGGCGTGGTTAAAGTTGCGCATGCTCTATGAGTGCACATACGGGCATGCCGGGTAATCTGTGACGTTTCGCTCTTTCAAAAGTTGGGCCATTTTGTCATCATGCGCCATTGAGCAACTCTCATAGGAATGAATGAGGCCCCGCCTCCCACGCTGTATCCAGTTCTTATTATACATCCATGGCCCAAGCCCCCAGGAAGTGTGCCGGACTCAGATGAAGATATTCGTGCTGGCCAAACGGCGGTACTACACTTCCGTTTGGTTTACCAGGCCCGGAAACACTTTTTCCCATTGACTTACATGGGGAAAGAGACGTCTGTAAATCGTTGGATACTTTTTTTTAAACTAAATAAACTACCCAGTATGAATGCTTGTTTTGCCCTTATTAAAAACATTCGTTCCTCAAGTTGTAAAAATGTGCTAATAACGTTATTCTGAGAGTTATTTCCCTCTGCAAGTATGAACGTGCATCTAACCCACGGGACCGCGCCGCCCGGCACGTTCATGTGATGTGACGTGTTCAGTACTACATGAGTTGTACGTTTACCCATGGATGCACAATAAGAACGAATCCATATCGCCTTACTGCCATCCCACGGAGCTGTAAGAATGGATATATTGCACATGTTTGCTGTAATTCATCATTTGTAAAATATTATACTACATGGGCTGTATGATGTAAATCTTGTCTTAAATAAAGTTAATATTACCGACGTAGATTAACGTCCCTGTAGCTTCTTATTGCACTTGCAATATACCATTAAAGGAGTTGAACCACGCAGGGATAAGCCAGAGTTTACAACCTTTGCATGTGGGCACAACACGTTTTGACCCAGATTAATTAGCTATACCATATGATATCGCCCGAGGAAGTCGTCATACTTATACATATATAAATAAAGATATATGTGTCAAAGCTCTAATCAAATTAACAGTTGTATTAATTATACTTGTACATTTGTATATGTATATAAGTATACAGCCTGTGTTATATATTTATATACACAAATGAACAACCTTGTGTGTGTCAAATAACAAGTTGTATTGTAGTGTTTATTTTAGTGTTGTTTTATGCTTATCCACATTTTGATTTCAGAGCACAGGAGAATGCTGGGCACAACATAAAGCTCAACAGTGAAGCTGGCAATGCTGAACAAAACCTTCACTAGATCCTGTTACATCAGCGTAATATAAAAGTACATAACGATTGATGTACATTAGCATAATTACTAATGGCTCGGACGTTACACTAGCTACAGTAGCCGCTAGCTGCTAGCTGCCGCGGCCGCCTCGTTATTCGTTAATATCAACTCCATCATAACAATCCAGAACGCGCAGTGCTGTTACGTGTACGCAAATTGACGTGCTTGATGTGAACGAGCCTTTTGGGGTACGTGGTTAAAGTTGCGCATGCTCTTTGAGCGCACATACGGGTACTTCTCAGGCATGCTGGGTAATCTGTGACGTTTCACTCTCTCAAAAGTTGGGCCATTTTATCATCATGCGCCAATGAGCAACTCTCATAGGAATGAATGAGGCCCCGCCTCTCATGCTGTATCCAGTTCTTATTATACATCCATGGGTAGGCCGTGCAGATATGGCACCTACACCGGGGTTGCGTTCCGATAATCCAAAAATCAGCTCCTAAATTCTAACCCTATCTCCTATTCCTTGACCTCTAAGTGAAACGTCACGGGGTTAAGGGATAGTGGATAGGAGAATTCAAAATGATTTAGGAGAAGAGACTGCAGTGCTTAGAGAATCCGAATGCACTTTCACTATCCGACGTGTTTATGATGCGCCAGCGGACGTCATGAATGTGCGTCTGCTGCTGTGGGGAAACTATGGAAACTACAGTTTTCTATAGCGGACTACAACATGGATGTTTACTAAGAACGAGGGACTACTGTAAACTCATCTAGAGACTCTGCTCCGTGCTCTGATGCTGTTGCTTTATGCTTTATGAACGTGGACAACAGAGAAACATATTCTTCATGACCAAAGTTGGAATTGAAATAAAAAAGGAAAGTGAAACTTATGCTCGTCACCCTCTCCCTCCGGTCCACATTAATACAAATGATCCCAATACGTATGATTGTATGAACTATTAAAAGATCTTAAAATCAATACAAATGTATTTATTATAAACGTTAGTCCTTACCATCTATCACTGTGTATATCACCATTCAAACATCTTTTAAAAGTTGAACAAACTCCACACAGCTCAGTGAAATGTTGACTTTATTTGATCATTTCAGTAAAAACTAACGTTCATATTTCTCTTTTTGATTATAATACTGATGAACGTTCAAAACAAAGCACTTTGGCAACTTACCACATACGTTTTAAAAAGCTTAATAAGCACCCTAACTTTCATGATATAATTTCTCCCATTATCGTTTGTGTCCGTGAATGGCCGACTGTTGTGTGACGTCAAATGCTGCGGCTGCAATGCATTGTGGGGCAGCATTTTCTCCTCTCCTTTCGGTTAGGGAGGTCCAGTGGTTCCTAAGCTAAAGGAGGTTATAAAGGAAGTTTGAAACCTCCTTTCCTTTCATTTGGAGAATTGGAACGGCACTTATCATGGCTGCCAGTGACGTACTTCCGGGTCATTTCACTCCGTTAGGAAGGTTCCTAAGCTAAATGGACTATTGGACTTCAGCCCGGGCCGGCTAAAATGATTGGTCGTGCTTTTTACAGTGCTACGGCTTCCAGAGATAATTTTTTTTATGTATTTATTGTCAAAGCATTTAATATATTCATTGCTATTGGGACGTTAAGAGCATTCCATGGAATATAACAAAAAGTGTTTTCTGAAATGAATGACATACCCCATTAAATTATGACTGAAGATCGTCAGCTGTCTTCCTCTCCCGTGTTGTTCCTCGATACGTAAAGGCTGCAGTACCTTTAACAACTTCTCTCTACATATCAAACATACCGGTAAACCAGCATCGTTTGCTGTGAAAGCAGATAACTCTGTCCACGCAGAATTCAATCCTGTGTTCCTCCGGTACTTTTCTTGGATTTATCCATAGTTTGCTCATCGAGCCGGGGGTCAGGTTATTCGCCTGCAAGAAAAGGCGCTAGCGCGGGACCGTAGCAGGATGTGACGCATATTTTAGCTGACCTAATTAAAACCGTTGTTTTTTATTTATGTGTCACAGTATCACCTCAAAATACGAAACATTTTCAACCATGCAAGAAAACAAATAGTCCTACAAATACTTTTAATTTATTTCCTTCTTATTTTTGTCTAAACTCAAGGGAGCCAGAGCAGAGGGCCACATGCGGCTCGAGAGCCGCGGGTTGCCGACCCCTGCACTAGTCCAACGCACTAGTCCACTGCGCCACACGCCTCCCTAAATCTGTTTAGGAGAGGAATATTAGGTTACTCTGGTACTTTGGAAACCATTTTCATGTTAAGAATGGTTCAAATATAAGCTAGCTTTAAAATGAATTTGAGTGATTATTTCACACAATTGTAGTGGTTGCACTCACCACAATTACTACATGCATTAATGTGTTTTTGAAAGTATTGTACTCAGTGTGTGCATTTCACCATGTGCCATAAGCAAATAGTGACAATGTCTTCATCACATGTAATAAAAAACAAAGCAAAATCTGTTATTTGGGGTTCATACCGCTCTGGAAAACAAGATTGATTCAGCTGACTTGCTAGAGATTAAACAAATGTGTTCAGTTTCCAGTAGAAGTAGGATATTTGGCCACGGTTGATGAAACATTGTTGGTATCTACATATTTTCTCCGGCACAACTAGAGTGAGTGAAGTGATACAAAGGGAAAATTAGTTTTGCAACTGGCGGGAACACATCATTAAACTTTACTCATCTAAGCAATACCTCTCTTTATATTGTCTTACCAGCTGATGAAGTTCATGTCAGATGATAGAAAGCCACTAAATTGACCTGGTGGTGACACATTGGGTAAACTTGTGTTTGTTTACCTTTAGACTCTATGACGTTGCGGAGAGGAAAGAAGCTCAGCATCTCCATCCAGGAACACATGGCCATCGACGTTTGCCCCGGCCCCATCAGACCCATCCGTCAGATCTCCGCCTACTTTCCCCGCCTGTCCCCCACCTCCCCCGGCCCCCTGTCCCAGAACCCCCCCACCTCCCCCCTGACCCTCAGCCCTGGCTCTGTGGCCTCGGGGATGGGCGGGACCCACCTGCTATCCCCCCTGCTGGCCCATGGCCGGCCTGGGGGGGGCTGCTCTCTGTCGCTGACCAGCAGCGTGGACACGTCGGTGGAGATAAACAGCGACGACAGCGACGACTGCAGTGAGTCTGTGTGTGTGTGTGTGTGTGTGTGTGTGTGTCAAGTTCTTCAGGTTTTTGGCCTGTACCAGTGATTTAGCCTGACTTGATAGGCTAGAGGGACGCTTTGGACAACCAAAATTAATTGTTTGTCTTTATTTATCAAGACAGCTCCAAGAATTGATCAGGTTGAAAACCTTCAAAACACAAAGGACAAACAAAAGTTAGCTCACATGCTACACAAATTACAAACATTTTGCAGGTCTCACTGCATTCTCAATAATAACAATAATAGCACCACAAACTATGTTTTAATTAAAATGAATAAATTGTTCCTTTAAACCCCATCATTAACTTTAAATGAATTAGAGTGTTTATCTCCACTTGGAAACAAGCACCAGAGAAAACCTCATCTGAACACCTGTGCTGTCTAAATTGCACAGAAAACAAACGGGGCACAGGCAGACCGCGCTGCGTAAAAAAAACAGTTGATTGCGCAACAGCACTCTCGCAAAGTGCGGCAACAGATCAAGTACATAAACACAATAAATATACCAACGGCGTCTCCGGAGCCTCACACACACTGTCGCCTGGTTCTCCATCCGTGGCTTTGAGAACAAGAGACCAGCCATCACAAACTACACCCCTTTTGTAGCCGTGTTGCCGGAAGCGGCATTCATATATTTTCTACAGCTCGCTTATATAGTAGCCCACGCTATCAAAAATAAACAAATACCCTCTCCTGGTATTGAACAATACTATAATAATAATACTAATACTCTAAATGAAAACACATAATTATTTTTTAGTCCGTTTTTCACAGATATTATATATTGACTTTCGTCTCGACTGTGTGTGTGTGTGTGTGTGTGTGTGTGTGTGTGTGTGTGTGTGTGTGTGTGTGTGTGTGTGTGTGTGTGTGTGTGTGTGTGTGTGTGTGTGTGTGTGTGTGTGTGTGTGTGGCTCCGCATCTAAACACACTTCGCATCTTATGCATGACTCAGCATGTCTTCATACTAGACTTACAGGAATGTTGTAAAGCAACACTTTAAAATCTCTCTTAAGCCTGTGTTAACCACATACCTTATTTTATGGTAATAACCAAAAATCTATCAAAAAAACGAATTCACTTCGAGACAAAAGAACAGCTAGCGCTAAAATGCTGACTCATTTCAGGGTTTTAGGGTTAGGCTCTTTTCACATGAATGCAACTGGGTTAAATCTTTTGGTTTAGCACTAGCAGCATTCTAAGCAATTATTCATATTTTGTGAACATTTACAGCTACACTACACAGTGCTAAAACATTAGAACCAACATTCATTAATGCAATGCAGGACCGCCCAAAATCAGGCTAAAGATAACATGACGTGTTTATTCTCCAGTAAGTGCTGTTGAACTCCTGCAGAAGTAGAAGTAATGAGATATAAAAACATTTTTCACAAAAAAAAAACGTTAATTAATTAATTGTGACAGCCCTATAGAGTGGTGCAGTGTTGACATGTTTTTGTAGGTCGACCGGAAGTAAGCATCGCAATGGCTCCATAGACAATAATCACAGGGATATCCCCAGACAATAAACTGGTGGACACATGTTTATGATACTTACACATTTTGTTGAGCAGGATAATCGCCACATTTACACCAATTTGGGATTTAGACAATAAACAAACTACAGCGCGGTCACTTAATCACTGCTAAGTTTAAGGCAGCTAAATGTCTGGATGACGTTTAGACGTTTCAATTAGTCATTTGTGAGACGCAGACGTGGGAGAAGTATTCAGATCTTGTACTTGAGTAAAAGGAGAAGTACCAGAGTGTAAGAATACTCTGTTAGAAGTAAAATGTTTCAAAGTAATTCAAAATGTTACTCAAGTAAAAAGTACAAAAGTATTGGCATCAAAATGTACTTAAAGTACCAAAAGTAAGTTATTAAAGTTTATCACCAAAGAAATAACACTTCAGCTCTAAAACAGAAGTACCATCACAAAATGATGCAATGCGGAAGCGGCCTGTATAATGCTAAACATTTAGATGTTAGATGTTAGCTTGTTGTCACGGCTATTAACCCTGCAAAGGTGGAGGTGATTAAATGATATTGTTATTTTGTCTGCTATTGTGGCAGCTCTAACTAAACTTACAAAATATATTGAAATTAAAAGCCATTTCAACACCATTTTTTTAAATTTAAAACATAAATTGAATATATAACATTTTGAATATTACATTTTCTCTTTAAATAGTTCTAACAATTGTACAGAGTTTGGTTGGCTTCTATGTTTGTCTCCCACGAAAAAGGGATATGCTGTTCTTTGAATAAGAACTTAAAAGCAAAGCGTGAGATGCATTTAAAAAAACAGCCAATTACTCCACCATTACGCCAATCACCATGTGGAGGTTCTATTGGCCGGTTGGTTTTTAATCTCAGAGGATGTAACGATGCTGCAGTGGGATCGATAAAGAAAAGCAAGAGTCCAATTTATCTGACCAGCAAACAACCCCAGAGTTCAGCTCAGGGAAACAACTCATGAATAACACATGCCTTTAAGTCCAAATAACGTTAATAATGCACACAAGCACACATGTGTTTCAGTGGGAATACCTCCACACCTGGGGGGGGGTCACAGTAAGACGAGGCAACAGATACAATGATGCCTGCTGCAGAGACTCTGGAGTTACAGCAGTGTCTTTGAGAATGAATGAAGTCCAGCAGGGAGCAAATGACTCCTTCTTTCTCTCTTTTTCAAGCTGCTCCAGAATCTCAATCACATATCTGGAGTCCAGATATGTGATTGAGATCCACTAATAAAATAAATAATGGATTTATTTCTTTATTCACAGCACGGCATTCATTATCAGATTAGTTCTGCAGACACTGATCCACACAATTGATCAGTGTCAGTGTTTGACATGTATCATGTAACTAATGGTGTTTATGCTTGTAATAAGTTAAAAAAGAGAATAGAAGAAGAGGACATTTTCTTGGCCAGCTTTCTTGAAATTAGATAGGATATTTAGATAAATAAGATCTTGTAATTAGCTGGTAAAACTTTTTTTGACCTATATTTTTGCCAGAATCAGAAAATATTGTTACCAAATAAGCCAGAAATGCTTAAAACATTTTTTTTTTTCCTGATGTTAGTTGGTGATTTTCCAATTTAAATGTGTAAGATGAATTTCTTGAAACAAGGTGATCTGTCTTTTACAGATACCACAGCAGCTTAAAAACTTTGTTTCATCTGAGATACAACTAAAAAAAGGTTTTACAAGAGTCTTTGACTTTAAAGTATATGAGATGCTTTGTTAAAACAAGACCCTATATCTCACTGCATTGTTAGTTCTTATTCATTATATAAGTGTAAAGAGACATTCTGACTAGAAATTCGACAAATATACTCGATTTTGAGTTTTACACTGTAGGAGAAAGACTCCCAAATAAATGCGTGTGTTTGGCGGCTCTGTTGGGATTGCCTCTTGGTTGTTTTCCGTCTCTTTGTGTTTTTTTGTGGGGGTTTTTGGCATCTTTTCCTGGTCGTTTTATGTCTTTTATTAGTCGTTTTGTGTCACTTTGTAGTCATTGTGTGTCTCTGAGGTCATTTTTAGTCTACTTTGTGGTTTTGTTCCTCTTTGTAGTCACATCCTTGCTGCTGTTTTGCATCGTTCTGTCTCTTTGTGTCGTATTGCTTTTGTTTTGCAGCTTGTTGTTGTTTTTATAATAATGTTCATCAGAATTTGACAGTCAGTCATATTACTGGAACTAGTTGATTAAATCAAATACACTGGCAAAGAAAAAAAGATTTCTTTTTTTATTAGTTTGAGTTCTTGGTGCAGATATGATTCCTTTAGATTTCCTCTGCAGGCTCAGATGTGATCACTCTGTGGTGCAGCGCTGCGTTTTTGTTGGTGCATGATGTTTTTACAGCAGATCCAGGCTGTTAGTGTAGGTGGGAGGAATTAGGAACATAAGCATTCAGTGGAAAGTGCACTCACAGCTTTTTGTATCCCATTTTATGTAGAGGACTGCAGTGGAGTCAGCAGAGGGAAGCAGCTTTATCTCTTATTACTGCTGTTAGATGAAAATCGACGTCTGAAATGCATTCTTATCTGCAAAGCACTATCATTAGCATGATCACTTACACTACACGTCTAATAGTAGTACGTGAATACTGTCTGCAGTGAGGGGGAGGATATTTGACATCTATTGTCAATACATACATTTAGTTTTTTGTAATTTTCTCTTTGCCTTTGATTAGATATAAAGTAATACAATAAAACACCCTAATACAAGCATAGACACAATCAAACTGTCTCCGAAAGAACAACATGTCAATTAAGATCAACAGCAGGGACATCAAATATGCATGCTGTATAAATCCAGCGTCCCACTTGATCTTTAATTCAACAAACAGTCTGATCTGGTGAGTCACAGCAGCATCACAAGTGACGTGGAGATGTAATGTGATAGTGGTATAACGCTTTATATTTAAGCAATAGCTCACGACAGGCAAACTGCAGGCAGTTTGCTTTTCAGCCCAACGGTATACTGTTTTTCTCAGACGCGGAGGGATACTGACTTGTTGTGAAAAGTAACTTACAATTCTACCCGTGGTATACGCTCAGTATATCACGGCTAAGAACCAATCAGATTGCTTGATTTGACGTTTTATAATGAGGGATAACAAGTACATAAACAATTCAACTTTAACTGATGATTAAGTGGATGCATTTAGTAATGATATTAGTTAGTGTTTTCAGTAAGTATGCCCCAGATAATGCTGCAGCTCTTTTGAGTAGTTTTGTGTCTGTTGACTGTTGTGTGGCCATTTTGTTTGTGTTTTCTTTGCTGCTGATTTCTGTAAATGTGCCCTCTGATTGTTGTGTCACTTTGTAGTTGTTTTTTGTCTTTGTGGTGTTTCCTGTGTGTCTCTTTGGTATGTGTTATTGATGGACATGTATTTGTAGTCACTTATCCTATGCAACAAAAACGTAAGAAAAGGACCTCACAAGTGTAATTAAGAAAAAGCTACTCAAGTTAATCCATCGTTTCTTTTCAGATGGAGACACACAAATGACTACAAATGTCTTTTGTCTTTGTCGTTGTCTTTGTCTCAGTCACTCAGTAGTAAAGTATTTCATAGCGTTCCTGATGTTTCCGATACTGGTGGTTTTGCCTTTCTTTGTGCATGTTTGCATCTCTTTTTGTGTGTTTCTTTGGTTGTTTTATGTATTTTTATTTTCTTTTTGTAGTTCATTGGCGTCTCTTGTGCCTTTTTTTCACGTATTTTTTCCACACTGTCTTCTTGGCAAGAATACTTTCCCGTAGAAGAAAAAATATGTTAACATAAATGACATTTTACAGAGTTTCACAGCCCTTTGTGGTCATTTGGCCTGAATTTGTGTTGCGTCTCTCTGTGGTCACTTGAAGGACTCTCCAACCAGAAGTGAAACAGTCCCTTCAGATGCTTCTGGCCCTTTCTCATTTCTCTAATTCCCCTCCTCGACTCCCCCTCATCGACTCCTATCCTCGTGTCTTAGTATTTTATTATGTGAAGCACTGAATGGTTTTAGACAAATATCGACTCTTTGTTTGTAGATATCTACTAAACTAAAGCATACAAATAAAGAGAGTAATGTAGGCCTATACTGAGTGATATATATTATACACACTGCTCTGCTTT